>NC_081415.1:355489666-355589666 GCF_030272615.1 Cryptomeria japonica | reverse complement strand
GCATGCCAAAAACAATACAACATAAACCACCTCATGGCAATACAAATGCAACCAAAAATACTTCCATAATCCTTATGCCCCCCCAAAAGGCTCATGGCCATATTTACTCCCCTTATGACCCCCAAATGCATACACAAGGCTATGCATCAAGGGTCACCAAGGACACCCTTGAGAACACTCTCCATGAGGAGAGCCTCTCACCCATGGCTGTCAAACTCCTTCCACCCCAAGATCTTCCTACCCTCCCAAGGATAGGAGATCTTGGACACTCCCAAAAACAACAAGAAATACAAACAAACACATAGAAAGAAAACTACACATTTTAACTTCAACACAAAAACTTCATAAAACACAATCTTTCAAGCAACTCTTTTCTTTTACAAAACAACATAAACTAACATTTACAGCATAACAAGAGGAAGAAGGGAGTAACCAACCTTATTCTGCCAAAAAGGTTTGCTAAACTTAGTTGGGGATGAGCTGCCCAATTCCACACTAACTTTCTCCAAATTCCACCAAAAATGCTAAACTCCTACTAACTTTCTCAAAACAAGCATAATCTCCAAGAAAGGAGAGTGGGTGATTACTCACTAAGTTTCCAAATTGTTGCCTAAGAAGGCCTCTCACACTCTTCCCAACCCCTTGGGTGAGGTGTGAGTTCCCATTGGTTGCCCTTCCCAAACTCTTACTCATTACCAAAATTGGAAAGGGAAAAGGTGGAAGAAGATGGGGAAGAGAGTTTAACTCCTAAAGGGAAGGTTCTCTATCCTAGGAAGAACTTTCTAAGTTCAATTTTCGTGCATCTTGAAAACACCACTTTTTGAAGTGACTACATAGTCACATGGGAGAAGCCACATGTTTCAAAACACCCCTAACCCATAGGTATACCCTTTGGACCTTTGGAAAAGCCTAAAAACTTACCCTAGGAGTCCATTAAACCCTTTGGAAACCCCACTGAAGTTTACCTACGGGTCAAGCTTGAGTTGACCACTCCCAAGACTCCCTACCCAAGGTAGATTTGGGACCACACTCATGTTTTTGAATGGCTTTGGTAGAAACAAAACTCCCTCCAAGAGACAAGTCAAAATCAATGACACTTAATCAGCACATGTGTCAAGTGACACAACAAAAATACAATATAAAAATCACACATGGAAAATTGGTCTCTTGAAGGATTACACAATTACATATAAATTAAATTTTACACTCAAGCATTATACACATCACAAATAAAATACATTACAAGGGGGGGGGGGGGGGGTGTTGTCTCTCCAAATAGACAACTCCCGGCTTAACAAACGCACATAGGTCTAGGCTTGGTTCTCCATTAAATTCCATGGTCACATGGATAATTTTCCTGCGCATCTCAATTAACACATTAGTAACTCCAAATAATCACAATTATACATAATCAAATACATGGATTTTCATTACACGTCAAACACTCATACATTTGACAACAATAATTCAATATCTCATTTGTTTCAAATTCAATTTCCCATATGAAATTACATAATTTCCCAAAAATGAACCATTCATAAATATGCATCATTTTTCTTTCATCAAAATAAAATCCTGCAATTTTCCAATAATGACATTCACCATCATAATGTAATTCTATTCTAGTAACATATCTAAAGTTTCATAATCCTCATGCATGAAATAAAACATCAACAAATGTCAGTGTGATCCAAATCATGGAATCATATAAGTTCTAAGTCCATAATGCATAAAATAAAGCATCCATAATAGTCTCAATATGCAAATAACTGAAAATGTCAAACTGAGTCGGGGTAGGGCCTCACAATGTATATATGCATGTGTGGTTGGTGATGCAGGATGTTGCAGGTACAAGTACCGGGTAGGTACGGGGTATTGTCTCCACCTGGCTACATAGGTCTGAGCGTGCCTCATATTTTCTGATGGAAGTGAAGGAGATAGTAGATGACCCTATTTTTAGTCAGTTACACTCAGTTGAGTGCCTTCAGTTAGTCGTTCTATCAATTGGTTTGGTCTTCATATTTTATTGTTTGATCTCTATAAAAGTCGCATGATGCTTGCTCAGTTTGCGTGTCCAGTGTTCCCAATTTTTGTATGTCATTGGTAAATGTTGCGTTTATTACGTCCATAAGAGTACTTTTGATAATTGGAGGAAAAAGAATCAAGTGATCTAGTGACTTAATATTGTTTATAAAGGACGAGTTAATATCTTGGTATGAGTTGATATGAATTTTATCAGCTTGTTAGCTCGATAGTTGCAATTTGATCATTTGAATATATTTAAGGACATTATATAGTCGGAAGGCAATAGTCACTTATAAGTAGTTATTGGAGTTAAGATAAGGTGATCATATTATCCGTAGTTGATATCACCCATCGGGTTATTATGTTTTTGGTTTATGCATGTATAAGTTAGAATTACAGATATGTTATATTTAATGAGCTTTACGAATGAGTTATATATATATATAATTTGATTGTTCAAATATAAACTTACAAGCATTTGAAAACAAAGTATATATTTATACATTTAAACGTAAAATTTCTAGGAAGATTAATGTTTAAAATATTAAATGAAAGTTATAAATTAATTATTAAAGTATAATAATGAAATTATACTAAAGCAAATAAAATAGAATTCGACCTTATTAAAGGTGGCGGGGGTTAAAGTTGCAAGTTGGTCAATGGTGGTCGATGGTAATATCGACCACCCCCCTTAATATAGGGAGGGGTCGGTATTACCACCGACTACCCTCCTCCTTCATATACCACGTACTCCATCTACACTGCAGTCAGCGATGAGATGTTTCCTCCCTTAAACTTTGCAGTCAGTGATGACACCTCTCGCTTCTCTCTCTATTCAAAACGATAAACTATCACTTCTCCACGTCCAAACTCTTCTACGAGCTATGGTTCATTACATTTAACTATAGATTGGCCGATTTAGGAGGGAAACAGACTGGCATGTAAGGTGGAGACTGAAACATAAACATTAGCGGACTCAAGACCTGGTAGATTGAACGCACAAGTCACTGTTTGCAAACACATCAGTGATTGAAGTAATGAAACGATCTCTCCACCCAGCCGATAGTTGTCATAGCCACAATCAAGGAGCGCAAAAGACTATAGTTAATCGGAGATGGACTCTTCACGTGGAGGAAGAAGAAGAATTAGAGGTAAAAGAGTTTTAGTTGATAACTATTACTAAGCCCCAGATTTAGGAGAGCGATGGATGATTTTTTTAGTATAAATAGGGGTGTGAGTAGAGAGGATAGGGAGAGAAGTATTTTGTGACATCCAAGGAAGGACGAAGGATTGTAGAGAGAAGAATAGAGTTAGAGAGGATAGTGTTTTTTTTAGTATCAAGAGAGAGTTGTTTAGAAAGGATAGTGTTTTTATAGTATCAAGTGAGAAATGTTTAGAAAGGATAGTGGTTGATAGTATCAAGAGAGTTGTTTGCCTGTTTCTTGATAGAGCTGGAAGTATTGGTGGAAAGGATCACAAGCAAGGCACATTTATCGGTGAGAGGGCGTTAAGGTCTTGCTTATTGATCAACACTTCAAATAGGTCAGGAATTTCTTAGTTTACGTTCATTATTATTTACAATCTCTATTATATGTCATGTTATTGTCTTGCTTACGAAATAGTTATGGTTATGTTTTATTTATCGTTAGGGATTGTTAAATAAAATCATATAATAGAAGTTGTGAATACGTGATGACTATAGAAGTGGAATAGTGTTTAAGTTCAAATTTCACACTTGTTATTATATGGAAGAAATGTATGGTTGCGTTCAAAACCTAGTTATTAAGATTTATTAGACGTTGCTCTAGGAGAGTCCGGGAAGTAATAGTTTACTATTGATACTTTACAGAGATGGTGCGAGTCAAACAAACAGCTCGCAAATCCATAGCAGGTTATGCTCACTACTTAAAAGTCAACAAAGATTCGTTGACACCTGTCAAGCCTATTGTGGAGGACAACCCAGCTCCTGAAGAGAACCCAGCTCCAGAAGAGAGCAAAGAAATAGAAAAAGGTCCTATTCAGAGTTCAACTAAAGAAGTTACCATTGAGAAAGGAAAAGAACCCAAGCCAAAGTGCTCGCCTGAAAAGCCAATAGTTATAAGTTCTGACTCGTCGGAGGGGTATACCCCCTTAAGTGATAATGAGTCTGTGGGGTACTTTCCTCGGAGTGAAAGCAAATCTGAAGGATATACTCCTTTAGATCATGTAGAGTCTGATGAGTGCACTTCTCCGTATTTTCTGGAAGAATGATGTAACACTCTAGTGTAAAAATAAATAAATAAAAATAAAGACATTATTCTATGAAGAAATGTATTATGTCTTGTTGTAAGACTTCCTTGATGAAATAAATATATCTATTTTAATCTTCGTCTATTGTATAAATGGAAATTATTAAGGTGGCATACATATAGTAGTTAACAAGAGTAATTGAAACTCTTAGACTTGTCAATAAGTGTAAAATTCTGTGTTATATCAACCATATTGTTCTTCAACGTATATTCGTATTTCAAGTTAATTTTGTGATAGGTGTTGGTACGTAAGATTACCTTGTTTTATATGGTGGTCGCAACTAAGTACATTAAGTCATGTTGTCAGTATGTCTTGTGTGCTGTGTCTTGGCCAGTTATTTAGATGTTTAAACTTAAGGAAATGAGCCACTGTGAGTTGTTCATAATGGTCAACCTTAGGTTAGTTAATTATGTATCTTTCATTCGAGGTAGGTCAAGATTGGGAATGGCTGTCTATGTCGCCATAGAGTTCTGTAGATAGAACTAACCCGTAGTATCCTAAGAGAGAGAGTGATTTTCGAGTGGGGGCCATGCCCAAAGTGGTGACAGGATAACCCGTTGGAAGTTGGTTAAGAAAGTGAAAATCTAATAATTGACTAGGGAAGGGTAGAATAAAAGTTAAATAAAACAATGTGCCTCGCACATAGGTGAGTGCTAGTACAGGACTCATAATGTAGCGAGAAGGCCTGGAATGGAAAACTTACCACCTTGTCTTTGTGAGAGGATTGGTAAGGTCTGCATGAGTCTTAGTTGGAATCGGAGGTTCGGGAGAGGTTACCAGGATAACCCAGGATGGGGGCCGGGACCTATGGAGGCTGTACCATGGTATCCACCGTAAGACATGCGATGACACTTTCTCCTTAGAGTCACTAGTGTTTTGTGAGTTAGGTCACATGATTGTAAGTGGAGTCTTGTAGTCCTTTTGTTCTTGTTTCATTTTGCTTGCTTGAGGGTTATCTACTATCTCCAGCACGGTGGGGTGGTTCCCTTTCGAAATCACATGGTCGGGTGGTAGTGTCACTTCCCATCGGATGTTCTGGTACGTATCTTTAGGTGAGGAAGGACTTCGCTGATGTTCTTGTATCGTGATTCATGTACTGACTCTTGTTCCTATCCATCTTTCAGTTAAATACTAGAGGTTTTGAAAAGAAACTATATGTAACTTTCATTTTGTAACATTTTAGCTCATGATGTAATTTCTTTTTGAAAACATGTATTTTTGAATATTGAAAGCAAAGAAATATTGTAATATATGCTACTTCAATTACTTATTTCTGTTATATATAATATATGATTTCTTGAAGTATTTTAGATTCTTCCATTTTGGTAATTTTATCTTAATCTTTAATTTACGAAGTAATATTCGTTGGTAACCCTTAGGAAATTCAGATGTTAGACTTCTGCTATGTTATTAGATGTGCTAAGGTTTAAATTCATGCACTTAATTTAAAAAAAAAAAAAAAATTATTTCACCCTTAGTTGCATAGATCATGATGTTTTCCTTCAGGGTTCCTGACGGGGCATTACATTTGGTATCAGAGCAAAAGTTTCAACATTGGGTGCTCTGGGTTTGTAGTGTGCCTATTCAACTTGATTTTTATTTTGGTCTTAACATTTGTGTTTTTCCTTGTTTATCCTTGTCATAAACCTGAATCTTTTCTCTTTTGTAGTACTCGGTCATGGCTAGGAGAGCCAGGGGAGGTGGCTGTATGGGTGGTCGCAATAGAGGCAGAGGTAGAGGACGAGGCCGTGGTTCTGATCATCATAGTCCTTCACGACCACCTACTCATGTTAGTGCTAAGCCAGAACAGTCTGTTCATCAGGACTTACCTCGTGCAGAAGAATAGGTTCCCGAAAGGGAAGAGCTGAGACAAATGTTTCAGGAGGTCCTTGCTAGGTTAGGCCCTAGGCCTGAGGTTGTTCAGCAAATGCCAAAAGAGAGAGAGAGGGAAAGATCACCCAGAAGGAGAGGGATTGCAAACAATGAAGATCTAGTTTCTTTGGGTCACATAAAGGACTTGATGAGGTCCAACCCTCCTTTCTTTAATGGTATGGGTACCAGTCTAGAGGCAGAGACTTGGCTTATCGGTCTGGATAGGTGTTTTTCTATGTTCCCATATAGTAGCAACACCAAGGAAAGATGTGCTATTATGCATCTCAAAAACTTCGCGTCAATCTGGTGGAGATTGGAGGAGGAAATGATCGGTGTGTGCATTAACACTGTGACATGGGAGCTATTTCTGGAGAGATTCAGGGCACGGTTTCTCTCGCCCCAGTGGAAACAGACTCGGCCAGATGAGTTCCATGCACTGCGACAGTATGGTATGACGGTAGACCAGTATGAGCACAGATTCTATGAGCTCAAGCAGTATGCTGGAGTTGGTAATAATGAGGCTATGCTTGTACAACATTTCTTGAGGGGCTTGAATGATCGCATTAGTGGAGGTGTTAGGGTGTTTGAGCCAACTTCAGTGGAGACAGCTGTGGCAAAGGCCAGATTGGTAGAGCTAAACCTTAGCCGTGCTCTTGGTGGGCAAACAGGTGTGCAGATAGGGAGTGCTCCTTCCAATGGAAATAGAGCTCGTGGTAATCAGTTTCAGTCAGCTGCACCATTTAGAACTCCTCAGGCACCTGCTAAGGGTGGACCACAGCAGCAACAACCGTCAAAACCAAAACAGTTCCAGAGCCAGAAGGGTGGCAATGCTCAATTTAAGAAAAATAGAAATTGGCAGAGAAGCAGACAGGGCCCTACAAGGGAATCCTCGCAAAGTGCATCTCATGCTCCTAGCTAGGGAAATTATCAGCAATCCAATGGTCCGACAAGTAATAGAGGAGCTTGCTTCTCTTGTGGGCAGTATGGTCACAGAGCTACGCAGTGTCCTCAACATTTCCACAACACAGGTAGTCAACGGCCGGCAGCGTCAGAGCCTACAGTGGGAGATGCGGGCAGATCTCACAGAGTGTTCGCAGCGGTGGATAACCGCCAAGCTGATCATCAAGGTACAGTTATAGAAGCAGCAGGTATGTTGCGTGGAATCCCTATCTCTGTACTTTTCGATTCCGGAGCTTCAGATTCTTTCATTTCTTCATCTATTGTGGAGCGGTGTGGACTCATGTCTGCTAAGGAGATGAATAGGTGGCAAGTAGAGTTGGCTACAGGTGTCCGTGTTTTTGTAGATGCCTTTATTCCCAGTTGTGAGTTGAATCTAGGAACCATAGTTACTTCAGTTGACCTTCGAGTCATTCCTTTGGGTTCTTATGGAGTTGTGTTGGGAATGGATTGGCTATCTTCTCATAATGCTCACGTAGATTGTCGTAAGAAGACAGTGGAGTGTTTAGATGACCTTGGCAAGGAAGTGAAAATTGTTGGAGTTCAGAAACCAATATCCTTACGTATGATCTCTGCTATGCAACTTAAGCGGTGCATGCATAGAGGGTGTCAGCTTTTTGTAGTTACTCTTGAGGACATGGATGAGTTAAAGAGTCGAGAAATCGCTCTTGATAGTCACCCTATTCTTCAAGAGTATGCTGATGTATTCCCATTAGATATTCCTGGTATGCCTCCAAAGAGAGACATAGACTTTCACATTGATTTGTTACCTGGTGCAGAACCTATTTCGAGAGCTCCATATCAGATGACCACTCAGGAGTTGAGTGAATTGAAGTTACAACTAGAAGAATTGTTAGCCAAGGGATTTATTCGTCCTAGTGTTTCTCCTTGGGGTGCGCCTGTTATCTTTGTTAAGAAGAAGGATGGTTCTCTTCGGTTATGCATTGATTACCGACAGCTGATTAAGGTAACCATCCGGAATCGATATCCTTTGCCTTGTATTGATGATCTTTTTGATCAGGTAAAGGGAGCCAAGATGTTCTCTAATATTGACCTGAAATCTGGATATCACCAATTGTGTATCCAGGATGCAGATATTCATAAGACAACATTTCGCACTCGTTATGGTCACTATGAGTTCACAGTAGTACCATTTGGGTTGACGAATGCGCCTTCAATTTTCATGAGCCTCATGAATGGGGTTTTTCGCACCTACCTTGATCATTTTGTCCTTGTGTTCTTAGATGACATATTAATTTATTCTAGAACTATGGAAGAACATGAAGGTCACTTACGACAGGTAATGCAGTGCTTGAGGGAAAACCAACTTTATGCTAATTTGGCAAAGTGTGATTTTTTTCAATCAGAGGTAAACTACCTTGGTCATATAGTTTCAGGGGAAGGTGTATCCATGGATCCTTCAAAGATCCAAGCCATTGTTGATTGGCCAGTGCCAACCAGCATTTCTGAAGTTCAGAGTTTTATGGGTTTGGCCGGATACTACCGTCGATTTATTCAAGGTTTTTCCCGGATAGGTCACCTGATTACTTCTCTACAGCGGAAAGGGAAGAAGTTTGTTTGGTCAGAACAATGTGAGTCAGCCTTTCGTACCTTGAAGGAACTCCTTGTCAGTGCTCCGATTTTGGCAGTTCCTGATCCATCTAGAGATTTTATAGTATGCACAGATGCCTCTTTGGAAGGTATAGGTGCAATGCTTATGCAAGATGGACGAGTGGTTGCTTATGAGTCTCGCAAACTCAAGAACCACGAGTTGAACTATCCAGTTCACGATTTGGAGTTGGCAGCTGTAGTTCATGCTTTGGTTAGATGGCGTCATTTTCTATTAGGGCATCGTTTTGAATTGCATAGTGATCACCATAGTCTACAGTATATTTTCACACAACCAAATTTGAATGCTCGACAACGAAGATGGATGGAATTCCTCTGCGAGTATGATTTTGATGTTCGATACATTCAGGAGAAAGAGAACGTGGTGGCAGATGCTTTGAGTCGTAGGCGGCATGAAGTTCTGGTATTGTCCCTTGGAATTGACTTGAGAGAAAGGATTCTCAGAGTTCTCCCTCAGGATACTTGGTATCAAGATGTTAGAACCATGATAGAGTCTAGAAGGCCTTTAGAGGGAAGATATTCTAGATATAATCTTGAGGCAGATGGACTTCTTCATCACCATGGGTAGATCTATGTACCTTCTTTAGAGGGTCTTCGCGTCTTGATTATGACTGAGGCCCATCGTGCACCTTATTCAGCACATCCAGGTGTCAAGAAGATGCACGCAGATCTTAGACAAATTTATCATTGGGAAGGTATGAAATGTGACATTACTGATTTCGTGTCAAAGTGTTTAGAATGTCAGTGGGTGAAGGCAGAGCATCAACACTTGGTAGGGCTTCTTCAACCTAATTTGATACCGGATTGGAAATGGGATATCATTTCCATGGATTTCATTGTTGGGTTGCCTATCTCTTCACGTCGACATGATGCCATCATGGTCATAGTTGATAGGTTGACTAAGATTGCTCATTTTGTTACTATTCGAGCTTCCTATACAGCAGCGGTGGTGGCATGAGTCTTCTTGGAAGAAGTAGTGAAACTGCATGGGAATCCGAGGCAGATCATCTCTGATAGAGATCCTATCTTTACTTTAGCTTTATGGACCTCACTTCAGCATGCTTTGGGGACTCAGTTGAACTTTAGTTCAGCCTATCACCCTGAGATGGATGGTCAGATAGAGAGAGTGAATCAGGTTTTGGAGGACATGCTTCGCATGTATGTTATGGACCAACAGTCACATTGGGAGGATTATATCTACCTTGTAGAGTTTGCGTATAACAATGGATATCATAGCTCCATAGGTATGTCCCCCTTTCAGGCAATATATGGTCATCCTTGCCGTACTCCTTTGAGTTGGGATCGGTTAGAGGATAGGGTGCTTATAGGTCCGGATATCCTTCGGGAGATGGAGCAACAAGTTGAGCGGATTCGAGAGCATTTGGTAGCTGCACAGGATAGGCAGAAGAAGTATGCAGATGCTCATAGGATAGATCATCAATTTTCTGTTGGCGACTGTGTGTTTCTGAGAGTGCATCCACGGAAGAGTTCGATCCGTTATGGGAAGGGTTCTAAGTTGGTGCCTCAGTTTGTAGGCCCTTTTGAGATTCTTGAGAGGATAGGTCCTGTTTCTTACCGCCTTGCCTTGCCACCGAGTCTATCCTGCATCCATGATGTTTTTCATGTTTCAGCTCTTCGACCTTATCACCCTGATGTGACACATGTTCTTGATTGGAACTCTTTGCAGGTCAAGGACAGTCAGCTTTCCATGGAACCCGTGCGCATTCTTCAGCGTCGGGATTTGATCCTCAGGGGTCGCACCATCGACCAGGTAAGGGTCCTATGAGACCCAAATGATGAGACCTCGGCAACTTGGGAAGATGCAGTGAAGATGAGAGAGTTATATTCATATTTATTTTAGGCTTCCAGGAGTAAGCCTAGTCTTGGGGGGGAGAATGTAGTACCCATACTCATTTGAACTGATATTTTGTTCTTATTATTCTCAGTGGATACATTATCATTGGTTATTTAGAATTGTATAACATTGTTCCATGTTTTATCTAATTATGAGACATATGATTTATTTGCAGTAATTATGTACTTATGTTTTATGGCATTATGTGGTTCATTGCTATGTACTGATGCTTTACTTCATCTATGCACTGTGTGTTGTGTATCTGCGAGTGTATGGGATGCATGGGGACGATTTTCCTTCACTCATCTCGGTGAGATAGGGAACATCGCGAATCTCCTTCATCAGTGTGTATGTTGAAATTTCTATATATGTATATATGCATGTGTGGTCGGTGATGCAGGATGTTGCAGGTACAAGTACCGGGTAGGTACGGGGTATCGTCTCCACCTGGCTACACAGGTCTGAGCATGCCTTATATTTTCTGATGGAAGTGAAGGAGATAGTAGTTTACCCTATTTTTAGTCAGTTACACTCGGGTGAGTGCCTTCAGTTAGTCGTTCTGTCAATTGGTTTGGTCTTCATATTTTATTGTTTGATCTTTATAAAAGTCGCATGATGCTTGCTCAGTTTGCGTGTCTAGTGTTCCCAATTTTTGTATGTCATTGGTAAATGTTACGTTTATTACATCCATAAGAGTAGTTTTGATAATTGGAGGAAAAAGAATCAAGTGATCTAGTGACTTAATATTGTTTATAAAGGACGAGTTAATATCTTGGTATGAGTTGATATGAATTTTATCAGCTTGTTAGCTCGATAGTTGCAATTCGATCATTTGAATATATTTAAGGACATTATATACTCGGAAGGCAATAGTCACTTATAAGTAGTTATTGGAGTTCAGATAAGGTGATCGTATTATCCGTAGTTGATATCACCCATCGGGTCATTATGTTTTTGGTTTATGCATGTATAAGTTAGAATTACAGATATGTTATATTTAATGAGCTTTTCGAATGAGTTATATATATATATATATAATTCGATTGTTCGAATATAAATTTACAAGCATTTGAAAACAAAGTATATATTTATACATTTAAACGTAAAATTTCTAGGAAGATTAATGTTTAAAATATTAAATGAAAGTTATAAATTAATTATTAAAGTATAATAATGAAATTATACTAAAGCAAATAAAATAGAATTCGACCTTATTAAAGGTGGCGGGGGTTAAAGTTGCAATTTGGTCAATGGTGGTCGATGGTAATATCGACCACCCCCCTTAATATAGGGAGGGGTCGGTATTACCACCGACTACCCTCTTCCTTCATATACCACGTACTCCATCTACACTGCAGTCAGTGATGAGATGTTTCCTCCCTTAAACTTTGCAGTCAGCGATGACACCTCTCGCTTCTCTCTCTGTTCAAAAGGATAAACTATCACTTCTCCATGTCCAAACTCTTCTACGAGTTGCGGTTCATTACATTTAACTATAGATTGGCCGATTGAGGAGGGAAACAGACTGGCATGTAAGGTGGAGACTGAAACATAAACATTAGCGGACTCAAGACCTGGCAGATTGAACGCACAAGTTGCTGTTTGCAAACACATCAGTGATTGAAGTAATGAATCGATCTCTCCACCCAGCCGGTAGTTGTCATAGCCACAATCAAGGAGCGGAAAAGACTATAGTTAACCAGAGATGGACTCTTCACGTGGAGGAAGAAGAAGAATTAGAGGTAAAAGAGTTTTAGTTGATAACTATTACTAAGCCCCAGATTTAGGAGAGCGATGGATGAATTTTTTAGTATAAATAGGGGTGTGAGTAGAGAGGATAGGGAGAGAAGTCTTTTGTGACATCCAAGGAAGGACGAAGGATTGTAGAGAGAAGAATAGAGTTAGAGAGGATAGTGTTTTTTTAGTATCAAGAGAGAGTTGTTTAGAAAGGATAGTGTTTTTATAGTATCAAGTGAGAAATGTTTAGAAAGGATAGTGGTTGATAGTATCAAGAGAGTTGTTTGCTTGTTTCTTGATAGAGCTGGAAGTATTGGTGGAAAGGATCGCAAGCAAGGCGCATTTATCGGCGAGAGGGTGTTAAGGTCTTGCTTATTGATCAACACTTCAAATAGGTCAGGAATTTCTTAGTTTACGTTCATTATTATTTACAATCTCTGTTATATGTCATGTTATTGTCTTGCTTACGAAATAGTTATGGTTATGTTTTATTTATTGTTAGGGATTGTTAAATAAAATCATATAATAGAAGTTGTGAATACGTGATGACTATAGAAGTGGAATAGTGTTTAAGTTCAAATTTCACACTTGTTATTATATGGAAGAAATGTATGGTTGCGTTCAAAACCTAGTTATTAAGATTTATTAGACGTTGCTCTAGGAGAGTCTGGGAAGTAATAGTTTACTATTGATACGTTATAGAGATGGTGCGAGTCAAACAAACAGCTCGCAAATCCGTAGCAGGTTATACTCACTACTTAAAAGTCAAGAAAGATTCATTGACACCTGTCAAGCCTATTGTGGAGGACAACCCAGCTCCTGAAGAGAACCCAGCTCCAGAAGAGAGCAAAGAAATAGAAAAAGGTCCTATTCAGAGTTCAACTAAAGAAGTTACCATTGAGAAAGGAAAAGAACCCAAGCCAGAGTGCTTGCCTGAAAAGCCAATAGTTATAAGTTCTGACTCGTCGGAGGGGTATACCCCCTTAAGTGATAATGAGTCTGTGGGGTACTTTCCCCGGAGTGAAAGCAAATTTGAAGGATATACTCCTTTAGATCATGTAGAGTCTGATGAGTGCACTCCATATTTTCCGGAAGAATGATGTAACACTCTAGTGTAAAAATAAATAAATAAAAATAAAGACATTATTCTATGAAGAAATGTATTATGTCTTGTTGTAAGACTTCCTTGATGAAATAAATATATCTATTTTAATCTTCGTCTATTGTATAAATGGAAATTATTAAGGTGGCGTACATATAGTAGTTAACAAGAGTAATTGAAACTCTTAGACTTGTCAATAAGTGTAAAATTCTGTGTTATATCGACCATATTGTTCTTCAACATATATTCGTATTTCAAGGTAATTTTGTGATAGGTGTTGGTACGTAAGATTACCTTGTTTTATATGGTGGTCGTAACTAAGTACATTAAGTCATGTTGTCAGTATGTCTTGTGTGCTGTGTCTTGGCCAGTTATTTAGATGTTTAAACTTAAGGAAATGAGCCACTGTGAGTTGTTCGTAATGGTCAACCTTAGGTTAGTTAATTACGTATCTTTCATTCGAGGTAGGTCAAGATTGGGAATGGCTGTCTGTGTCGCCATAGAGTTCTGTAGATAGAACTAACCCATAGTATCCTAAGAGAGAGAGTGGTTTTCGAGCGGGGGCCGTGCCTAAAGTGGTGACAGGATAACCTGTTGGAAGTTGGTTAAGAAAGTGAAAATCTAATAAATGACTAGGGAAGGGTAGAATAAAAGTTAAATAAAACAATGTGCCTTGCACATAGGTGAGTGCTAGTACAGGACTCATAATGTAGCGAGAAGGCCTGGAATGGAAAACTTACCACCTTGTCTTTGTGAGAGGATTGGTAAGGTTCGCATGAGTCTTAGTTGGAATCGGAGGTTCGGGAGAGGTTACCAGGATAACCCAGGATGGGGGCCGGGACCTATGGAGGCTGTACCATGGTATCCACCGTAAGACATGCGATGACACTTTCTCCTTAGAGTCACTAGTGTTTTGTGAGTTAGGTCACATGATTGGAAGTGGAGTCTTGTAGTCCTTTCGTTCTTGTTTCATTTTGCTTGCTTGAGGGTTATCTACTATCTCCAGCACGGTGGGGTGGTTCCCTTTTGGAATCACATGGTCGGGTGGTAGTGTCACTTCCCATCGGATGTTCTGGTACATATCTTCAGGCGAGGAAGGACTTCGCTGATGTTCTCGAATCGTGATTCATGTACTGACTCTTGTTCCTATCCATCTTTCAGTTAAATACTAGAGGTTTTGAAAAGAAACTATATGTAACTTTCATTTTGTAACATTTTAGCTCATGATGTAATTTCTTTTTGAAAACATGTATTTTTGAATATTGAAAGCAAAGAAATATTGTAATATATGCTACTTCAATTACTTATTTCTGTTGTATTTAATATATGATTGCTTGAAGTATTTTAGATTCTTCCATTTTGGTAATTTTATCTTAATCTTTAATTTACGAAGTAATATTCGTTGGTAACCCTTAGGAAATTCAGATGTTAGACTTCCGCTATGTTATTAGATGTGCTAAGGTTTAAATTCATGCATTTAATTTAAAAAAAAATAAAAATTATTTCACCCTTAGTTGCATAGATTATGATGTTTTCCTTTAGGGTTCCTGACGGGGCATTACAGTTGTAGTTTATCAAATTTGTTTTTGTGGTTAGGTTAGTAGATCCGATGAAAACTGATTCACCCCCCCCTCCTCTCTTGGTAAACCCGTTTTGACTAGTGTAATATTTATGAAAAACTAAGCATCACATTCCAGAAGAAAGAATGCTAAGATTGATCTTCTGTAGGGTACTTCAAGCTATTTAGATTCTATTTTTTCAGTAGCAAGAATTCCATTTGTTTTTTCACCGTTAGGCATTTGTCAGAAATTCATGAGACATTAGAAGGTTCATTTTTATGGGGTCTTTCTTTTCTAGGAAACATTGGTGGTTTTGTCGCACACTAAAGATTACTTGCTATTATTTTTTTAATTTCCAATATTATAAATAAAGATTAAACAAAAAAAATTATTATGGTAAGAGACATTCGAGAAATGTGTTATTATATTAATAGGTGTTCTATAATGATAGCATTAGTGTGTTTTGGAGAAATATGTAAATAATTACATTTTTTAATAAATTTTAGACTGTAAATTTTATAACTATTTTTTCATTTTAAATTTTAGAATGCATTTCTTATTGCAAATTAAATGGTCTTTTTAATTTAAATTTTATAATCTATTTTTATAATTAAATTTTCAATAATATTTGTAAGTTTATCTTTATAAAAGTTTGGATAAATATGTAAATAATTATTTATTGTAAATTTTAGATTTCATTTGTTAATGTAAATTTTTAAATATAAATTTTAGGGTCTTTTTTTACTGTAAATTTTTTAATATCATTTTTTTTTATTATGTGGAATAACACATTTTAAATATTTAAAAATTTACAATAAAAATGGACCCTAAAATTTATATTTAAATATTTATTATTAAAGTTTGAACAAAAATTGATATTATGTTACACTACAGTGGAATCATTGCACATTTTCTATCCGTAAATAAAAAATAAAACATAGTTGACACACACATAATTACATGTCTTTATTGTAAATTTAACGTTTCATTTTTTATTGTAAATTTCTATCATTAATTTTAAGGTCCACTTTAATTGTAATTTTTTTAATATTATTTTTAATTTTTATTAGTTTAAAAGTTTGGGCAAAAGTAATCTTAAGAATCATTACATGTTTTCTATCCATAAATAAAATAAAATAGTTTTTAAATAATTTCATCTTAAGGATAAATAAATGAAATGATTAAATAAAATTAAATGTGACATAACGTACACCTATTTATAAACATAGTAGTCTTGTAAGAATGTTGACTAAGGGGAGTTCTTCTAAGATTGGATCTTTCTCTTAAAGGTTGTTTGGGTTTGCTCCAGAAGTAATGAATGGCTACAAAGGGATTGAAGACCCTTAATGATAGTTAATTGTTAGTTGGTTCTTTGTTCATTTTTTGCTTTTTGCTTTTAAGTTGTAAGGACTTCTCATGTTTTCCTCATGATAATCATATAATCAAAATATTTCCTTTAAGATTTGTACCTTCAATATATCATTCAAAGTACATTTTACCATCGGTGTGACCATTGCAATTCCTTTTGGTGCAAGTGCTAGTGAAACAAAAATTGAAATAAAAATAGTACCAATTTCATACTAGAAAATAACATAAATTCATTTTCCTTAATTACATAGTACTATATTGTATTATTTTATGTGCATAGTTGGTCTTTAAATAGACATGTGAATTGCCTAGGTCATTTCACATTTCCAATAACATAATGGAATAGCACAAACAAGCCCTTTTCTTGGACATATTGGTAATTTTATAAGATACATTAGGTACTATTCTAACCACATTAGTATTCTATTACATGGCATTGAGGTGAC
This sequence comes from Cryptomeria japonica, assembly GCF_030272615.1. NCBI lineage: Eukaryota > Viridiplantae > Streptophyta > Pinopsida > Cupressales > Cupressaceae > Cryptomeria > Cryptomeria japonica. Next base: position 355,572,827 of record NC_081415.1, on the reverse strand, counting down.
ATGGTAAGTTGAAAGGGTAAATAGAATTCTCTCACTTGAGTTTAAAAGAGGAAAAATTTGAGAAATGAATTTTTATGGAAAATTAAAAATTTGGAATATGGCAAACAATAGATATGAATTCTTTAATTTTGACAATTTCGATATCTTCAAGATAAATATAACTTTTAATTTAAGTATTGTTTGAAGATATTTAATATTTTTTGCTATGACGTATATATATGTGAGGAAAGGGTTTATCTTGTCTTTGATCAGGGTGTACCAAAATTATTATAAAATTTGAAAATGATATTAATCTATGACAACATAAAAACTAGTATATCATCATTTCAACTCTTTCTTAAGAGCTCACAAAAATGATTATAATGACTAGAATGAAAGAAAATCAAGGAGAAGCTTCTCCACCAGCACTAGTAAAATTGCTACTTCAATTTTCATCCTTATTTCTTCCCTTATCACTATAAATATTACCCATTGGTCTCTTTCATTCATCAATTCCATCTTTACAAGCTATGACCAGTCATTGTTATATCAACCTCTTCCCATGTACACATTTTCCTTTACAAAATAACACAATTCATTTGACCAAGTTGTTCACCAAAATTTAAAATTATTTCAAAATATATTTTTTGTAGTGTGAGCTACAATTTCATGAAAGTAATTGGAAAAAGAAAGTAGTTTGGATGAAAAGTGAGATTTTTTGTTTTCATAATTCATTCTCCAATACTCAATTTGATTATTTTTTTATTTTTTTTATAAAAGTGGATATACCACTGAATTATATTAATATTTTTCTTTTTTTTACAGGGTGTCTGGTTCAATGAGCACTGAAGGGAAAGAACTAGTAAGAAAACCCTTCAGTATTGCTCAAAATTCATAAGCCTACCTACCCATTACAAAGGCCCCCTGGGAACATTCCACCAAAACCCTCCTCATATTACATAATCTTTTTATTAGATACAAAAGAAGCTGCCATAAGAGGCATACAAGCATAAACTTCCATTCAAATCATCACGAAGAACAACATCCACCAAAAAGCTGAAGATCAGCCAAAAAGTCAACCACGAACCACCCCTACCTATAAAGAACAATTCTCCAACCCAGTGATTAATATGAGACCAAGAACAAGAAGAGAAACCACTACAAGTGAACCTGCCAAGACAAACATCGTAAGAAAACACAGAATAATCCAAATAAGAAGGAGGGGATGTTGTAGACCCGAAGAAAACAAAATGATGACAATCCAAAGAATAGCCCTTAGAAGAATCCAAGATAGCAACAGAAAGATGAGAAACCATCACATATACCAAACCATCTGCAAATTCCAAGGCCCCAAAGACAACCACCATCTTCCAAGCCTTAGCAATAACTTTCGAATGAAATGGATCATCTTATCTTATGAGAAGAACTGCCAGAATAAAGAGAGAAAAACATGGAAAGAGAAAGACCAGAACCCATATATAAGCCAAACCAAGTGAGATATCATAATGAATGCAACCATGGCAAAGCACGATACCACACAGAAAGTGTAGGAACCAACATACCAAAACATAATAACCAAACCCACTTGCCAAGGGAGTGAATGAAGCACAACCAAACATCATTATTCAATCAAGCAAGTAGACGACAAGTTGCAATAAAGTTAGCTACCCAAAAATGATTAACCAAAACCACCTTACTCAAGCTCATCACAACATGATTACCAAATCAAAACAACCAATCTGTAAATCAAGCTAATGAAATTCCAGCTCATAACAGTGAACGAGCAAGGAAACAATGATTGACCCGATAAATCTCGAGCATCAAAACTATGATTAGCCAAATAACCTCAATCTGCCAGATAGATATCATCACACAGATGAAGCTCAGGCACCCAACACATTCGAAAAAGAAGAAAACCAACCTAACAGACATGATACAAACCAAACGGATGCAGCTCCAAGACACTCCTTACTCATTGAGGAAAGGCTAGACAACAACCTCCCTAATGTAATACACCAAAGAAAATCCACAACCAACAAGGAGTGTGATGAAAGCCAAAATCTGCAAATAATAAAACTTAATAAAAGATACTAATGCAAGAAGAGGGAATATCCCGAGGGGAGACTTCCAGATACTCAATACTTTCAACTACAACCTTGTTAGCAAGATAATCAGCAATACAATTTATTTCCCTATAACAGTGAGATATATTAAAGATAGTAAAACACTTCAATTGAGCAAGAATTCAATCTAACAAGTACTGTAAGTGCCAGGAAACACATTTCTTATTAGAGACCGATTGAAAGACCAACATTGAATCCCCTTCAATGATAATATCCTTAATGCCCAAAGAGATGGCTAAAAATAGTGATAGTTTTGATACTTAATGTTAAGTACAGATGCCAAGCTAATAAGATGAGGGGGGGGGGGGTGAATCATACAAACTTAATCTTCCACAAAAACATCAGATTCAACCTCAATAATATATACTTCAGTATTATAACCAAAACTGCTAAACATGCAAACTCAAAATCATATAAACATCATAACACTCATAACACCAGATTTAATGTGGAAACCCAAATAGGGAAAAACCACTGTGGGATTTCAGACCCACTAAGAAATATACTCTTCTAGAGTATTCTCAATTAAAAGAAAATCCTATTACAGATTACAAACACATTGCTAGATGTGACCCAGTTAAGGGATTTCCCTCAGATCTGTTAGGATCTTCACTTTGTTAGAAGTGACCTTGTTAAAGGATTTCAAACACTCAATCATAATGTCACCTTGCTAGAGGGTTTTACAAATAAGACTATTAAGTCCACTCGGTTAAGAGATTTTCTATCACTTCACAAAATAATAGTAATAAAAATCTATCTGCAACTTCACATCTAAAATGCTAAAGCAGATTCTTATTTGCTCAATACAATATAGGACTTATCTTGTCCATCTGCTGGGCTCTATACTCTATTATTCAAACAGGTCTTCAAGCTTCCGTGCTCGGTAATCACTATGTAGCATCCCTGTGCATACACTTGCCCGCATACATTGTTTATCAATAGTTCCTTATTTATAAACAATTCACCAACTGCTTAATCTCCTTGATCACATTTCTCATGATCAATCATAGCCATCAAATCTTCAAACTTGACTAGGTTCAATGTATCCTTCGATCTGAAAATGTTTTACCCCGCCTTGGAACTTGCATACATTTCTTGGAACTTGTGCTAGGGTATTGCAGTTCAATCTATGCTATAGATCTTCCTGCCAATTTTCCTTTGCCATAGATTCTTTAATTAACTTCATGCATGGCATACCAATCATTATATCACTTCCAGCTCATCAGCTTCCTTCATTAAATAATTCTTATAATCATTTAATGCATTCTATTATTACTCGGTTACAACTCGGTAAATACTAAAATTCACTCAGTAGACATTCCGCCTTCATTAACCGATAGCGATAACCTTAGGGTTTACCGACTAGGTTCCTTAGGGTTTACCAACTAGGTTCTTTGCTCGGTAACATAGTATAGTATTAACCTTAAAATAAATAACATATGTATGACATCAAAACAATCTAAACATCATGATCTCATCATTGTCTAACTCGGTAATAGTTGCCCATTGAATAACTTATTCCTCCCCTTATTCATCACATTCTTTCTATGTCTTTTACCGACAACTTTATACTCATCAAATCATACTTCTTAAGATATGGCAACATCATACTGAATTAGAAAATCAATTACTTGACATCAATGACAAAATAATAATGTTAAGATAGTAAACATCCTTAATCAGTTATATCCATAATCATCAACAACCTTCTCAATATCCTTATTGAAATGCCAACAATCTCCCTTTGTCTGTTATAATGCCAACATATAGACCAAAAGATAATGCGTGAAATTCAGCGGAATTGTTAGAACTGACACCAATAAATTTACACACAGATTTAACAATCTTAGAATTATGATCAAAGAGGACAACTCCAATCCCTGACTTTCTCAAATTGCCCTTAGCATCCCCATCAAAATTTAATTTAAATGAGAATTGCAGGGGAGGAGACCATTTAGCAAGCCTACGTTTGGTAAGAGAGGATAAGCCTGATGTTATAGCCCCATGGGATGCCATGACTCGAAGTGATTTCCATTTCCATGTTACCCAATTATCCCAATGAGAAAAGGAACACAAATGATCCAAGATTTTATAAATGTAAGAAAACACCACCTCAGAAATGGAGGATTGAATCATATCAAGAACATCCCATAATGGAGCTGATTTATGCTTAAAAATCCTAGAGTTCCTCTCAAGCCAAATGTTCCAAATGACAATAGAAGGAGCCACAACCCAAAGAGAAGAATAAAATGAAGATGAATACAACAAAGGCCAAATAAGAAATGAGACAGTAAATTAGGACCAATGACAGAAGACCATCCAAGCATACCAAACAAATAGTACCAATAGTCCAAAGCAAATGGGCAATGCAGAAACACATGATCCATGGATTCCATAAAGAAACCACAAAACACACAAGGAAATACCGCAGTAATCCCAAGCCTATCTAATCTCATCCCAGTGAGAACTCTATCTTGAACTGCAAGCCAAGAAAAAGAACCAACTTTAGGAAGACAAGTCGAGTGCCAAAAGAGATGAGAAGACAAAGGGGAGGAAGAAGAGGACTGAGATAAGGTCTTATACCCCTCCTTTACAAATTAAGAACTTGAAGCACTTTTAGTCCAAACCAAAACACCATCCCAATCTTGAAACACAAGAAATATTTTATCAAGCTCCAATTCAAAAGAAACTCTGAGGTCTTTACTAATGGGCAGAAAATTAATAGATTTCCATCGAAACATAGGATAAGGACCCGAGGTATCAATGTCACAATAGTCAACAACAAAAACACCCCAGAGACTAGAAAGGATATCAGACAAAGGATACCAATCCCGAATGGAAGATAAGGCAGCATGAACATTCCAAACTTCATCCCAAAACCGAGCCTTCTTCCTATTATGGACTACCCAAGAGAGATGAGGGAGGATAATCAATCTACAACTAACAATAAAATTCCAAAAAGTTGATCCTTTCATGAGAGATGAGGCTGTGAAAATTCATTCTCTAGAAGCCCCCCTCAAATACTTAGCAAGCATAATGGAAGACCATTAACTAGAAGGATCCATTTATAGTCTAGACAAGTTTAGCCCCCAAGGCTTTATTCTGGGAAACTAAGTCTCTAATACCCAAACCTCCCAACTCCTTAGGAAGGTACACCCTATCCGAAGCTAAGAGAGGAAGCTTCTTTTTACCCCAATGTTATCATTCCAAAGAAAGGATCTTAAAGAAACCTTGAGATCATGAAAAACCTTGGGGGGAGTTTTCAAAATAGACATCAAATAAATAGGAATGGCATTAAGTACTGACTTAATCAAAAGAATCTTACCAGCTAAAGTGAGCCATTTATGATTCCAAGAAGAGATTCTGGAAGATATCGCATGGACCAATTTATCCCAAAATATTGCCTTATCCAAACCAACAAAAAAAAGGAATGCCTAAGTACTTACAAGGGAAGGAACCCACTTGAAAACCCCATTAATGAGTCAGTCATTTCTTAACCAGAGGGGAAACATTTAGAAAAAACACCTTTGATTTTAGACTATTAAATTTCTGCCCAGAAAAGGAAGAGTAGTCATAAATGATCTTTTTGATAACTCTGGCCTCTGCCAGAGAGGCTGAACCAAATAAAAGAGTATCATCCGCAAAAAATACAATGGGATTGCAAAGAAGGATACCCATCAATTTTAATACCATTCCATAGACTTGAAGATCTAGCATTAGAAATGACCCTACTTAAAGCGTCAGCCAAAAGTATAAACAAAAAGGTGGAAAGAGGATCCCCTTGCCTAACCCCTCGAGAGGAAGAAAAAAAACTAGCAGGAGAACCATTAAGCAAAACTAAAAAATGAGCAAAAGAAATGCAGGAAAGGACCCATTTAACCCAACTATGAGCAAACCCAAAGTGATTCAAAATAAAGACTAAGGAATGCTAGTCAACCTAATCATACGCTTTAAGAATATCAAGTTTAAGAATCATATTTAGAATCTTCTAAAGTGAAATGGAATGGAGAATCTCATGTGCAACAATTGCACCCTCTGAAGTTTCCCTTCCAGGAATAAAACCACCCTTATCAATAGACACAATCCGAGAAATGAGCTTAGCCAACCTAACCAAAATTGCCTTAGTAACGATTTTATACAAAGTATTGCAAAGAGAAATAGGACAAAAATCAGAAAAAGAGATAGGATTATCCACCTTAGGAATAATGGCAATAAGAGTAGTGTTTAGTTCTTTCAAAATAGGTCTGTTCCGTCTAGACTCTTCCAAGGCTAGTAAAACATCATTCCCCACAAAGTCCCAACATTTTTGAAAAAATAAAGTCGTAAACCCATCCGGACCCAGAGCCTTCTCCGGATGCATGGAAAAGACCACCTCTCTTAATTCATCAATAGTAAAAGGAGCCATAAGCATCATATTATCATCCTTATTAACAAGTGGAGGAACTAAATTAACAAAAGTATTATCTAAAGAGACTGACTCAGCCGATAGAAAAGACTTAAAAAATTTAACAGCCTCTGAAGCAATTTCACCATAATTAGACAGACAATTCCCATTGGAATAATGAATACAAGATATTCTATTACGCTGCCTCTTAAGTTTAGTTGAAGAGTGAAAAAACTTGGTATTCCTATCACCCTCTAATAACTAAAGATCTCTATATTTCTGCCTCCAATAAGATTCTTCACGAGCCATAAATTCCTCAAATTGGGCTTCCAAGCATTTAAGCCCTTCATAGGATGAAGGATCCATACCCAGAACCAAAATAACCTCATTAATTTGCTCAATTTCTTCCTCAATCCTAGTGTTTTCCCCAAAAATATTCTTAAAATGTAAAGTATTCCAGTCTCTAATCTTACCTTTAAGAAAAGCCAATTTCTTAATTGTCTGAAACATCCTAGATCCATTGACATGTGGAGTAGACAACCACCACATTTTCAACAAAGGCAAAAAAGATTGGTCCCTAAACCACATCAGTTCGAATTTGAAAGGAAGCTTCCTAGGAACCCTATCCTCAAGAATAGAAAATAAGATAGGGAAATGATCCGAGCCAGTAAAAGATAGGACTGAGGAAAAGAAATCCTGACCAGAATTATACCAATTTTCAGACACCAAAAAATGGTCCAACCTTTCAACAATTTGACAGAACTCCTTTCTCATATTAGTCTAGGTGGAGGGGCCATTTTGAGTTTTGCAATAAACTAAGTTCAATTTTTTGATAAAGTGACAAAAATTATCAATGATATCCTTATTTGGAATGATACCCCCAACTTTCTCTTTAAGACATGAAATTGCATTGAAGTCACCCCCAAGAACCAAAAAATCACCCAACAAAGGAGAAGCAATCAAAACTAAATTCTCCCAAAGTTTCCTTTTCTCAGAAATGCTAATAGGACCATAAATATTAAAAAGCCAGAATTTAGTATTATAAAGTCTACTATTTACTATCCCAAGCATCCAATTAGATGAAGAGGAAACCACAAAGAGATCCACACTAGAATCCTTCCAAAGAAAAGAAAGCCCTCCCAAAGCCCCCAGAGAGGAAGAAATGCAAAATTTCTAGAGCTTCCAAGAGGAAAACAACAACTCTGCAGAAGACAAATTTAACTTGGTTTCTCACACCATCACAATATCACACTTTATTAAGTCCAATTGGGACTTAATCAAGCATCTTTTGTTAGGGGCATTTACTCCCCAAGAATTCCAAGATAAGATCTTCATTGGCCTAGAGGAGAGGCAGCGGCTCCCCTCTTTTCACAATGAGAAATCTAAGAGGCATTTCCCTGAGAAAAATCCTTCTAGAGACTCCTTTTAGAAGCTAAGGCTCTTGTAACCGGTAGAATAAAAGGCTTCTTTGTCCTTTTCTTCTTGGAAGAATCCAAAGGAGAAAGAAGAGTTGATTGGATACCTGCATCAATTTCCAACTGTGTCTTAACATGTTTAGGTTTATGACCCCTCTTTGCAGGAGTATTAAAAGGAGATACAGGAGAGAGTGGGGACTGGATCAAAGGCAATCCACCATTAGAACTTAAAAGTGTAGTTCCATTAGGGACCCTATCCTTATCTTGATCCAAAACCTCAAAACCATTAGAACCCAAAGGAACATCAGGAACCGAAGGATTCATATCCTTCTCCAGATTAAGCAATTCAAATGGATTATTTGTAGGAAAAGAAGATAAATCTTTATCTAGCTTACCTAAATCAAATGCAATCGAGCTAATCACTTTGTCTTCCAGCTCAAAATTAAGAGAAATGTTATTTATGTTAACAATGTTTTGCACTTGGGTAATGAGATGGTCAGCTAGGGCAATAAGAGGACTGTCAAAACGCTAAAAAAGACTCTAATCTGCCTTTCTCAAAAGATGGATTAACCAGATTAGTAGATTTAACAACTGTAGGAGGCAAAGAATTAACCTTATCAATCGGTTTAACCTTGTCAAGACCCACAGATTTTGAAGACGGATTAACAACACCATTAGGCAATGAATTAACATTATCTGCACAAATTCCCTTATCAAGATCCAAGGACTTTATAGGAACAGAAAAATTGGTTATATCTGGAATGGTATCAACCCCAACCTAGACATTCTTATCCAAATGAGGAATAAAAGATGGGATATTAGAATCCTTCAACACAGACTGCATTTTATCCCAAGAAAGAGATTCAAGGTCTCCCTCAACAGAAGAATCAAGCATTCTAGAGGCAACTTTAATTTTTTTCATATAAAAAAATTAAGTTGAGTCCATAGCTACCAAGGAGCGAGCAAAATCATCAGAATCCCTAACAATGTTTTGACACCAAATACCAGCAGAAGGCCTAATGTTGCAGGTTCGAGGAGGGGAAACATTCAAAGCAACTAACACACAAATTTTAACGAAAAAAAAAAACCATCCTCAAATACTGAATGAGAAAGTAAGAACTTGCCAAAAGAATCCCCAATTTTTTTTAAGATATCAGAATCAACAAATTCAGAAGGCAACTAAGGAAGTCTAAACTAGATAGGATCCTATTTGGAGGAGACCCAAGAAGGCTCGAAGAGAGGTTTCCAAATCTCTACAAAATTCAAATTCTTTCCCAACTAGAAAAATGGAACCTATAAAGCCTTATCCCTAGCTTCAGATGAATCAAACACAACAATGAAAGACCTTGCAGACAAAAAAAGAAAATAGAAGGTGCCATACCAGTGCAAATGAATCTTGCATTGTAACTTTGAAAGAGGAATAACATCACCTCAAACCTGGATGATAATTGCAAGCGCCTGGAGATCACGAGCTTTCTTTCCTACAAAATTAATAGAGACATCAATCGAGGGCACCGGAAGCCAAACAGACTGTGACTTTGAAGTATCCACCTCAAGATTAGCCAAAGGAAAACCATTACCAACAGAACCAACTGATATTTCCTTTGGTGAAGAAGTATTAGAGCTTACCCTTGAGTGCACCTCAACTAGAGCCTGCTTCACGGAGGAAACCCTAGCCCCCTCATTTGGCACACCATTTAAAATAGGCCTCACCTCAATGGTACCTTTGGAAGCCCTAAAATTTACAACACCTAAACCATAACATCGAATACTCAGAGCCTTATTCCCAACCTTTTGACCATGCCCTCCCTTTTGCCAGAAAAAACTACGGAAATAACCAGAAACAGGGTGATAACAAAAAATCTATCTGTTGATCAACCACCCGATGCAAACACTCACTACCATGTCGAGCACTAGAATGAAACCCATGTTGAATGGTCATGTCAACTCACTATCCTCCTTGGAAAACCCACTGAGGCACGTGGCCCATTTTCTACCCAAAAGGATCCGCAGGTGGCAGAGGATCTGCAATCGCCTTGTCCCCCCAGCCAAATTTCAGGATGCCCCCCTGCATAATTATAAACTATGATTTCTTTTTTTTATTGATGATGAGAATTATTGTCATGAAAAATTAATATTCAATTTGATTATTATTAATATACTATATTATGATTGTATGTTGGAAATGTGGTCTTCCACCTACAAGAGCAAAAACACTTCAAACACACCAATGAAGCATTGCATTAGATGTTAAAAATCAAAACACATGAATAGTTTAAAAACTCTAAAATTGCCTCATTGTCCTCTATCTCTAAATATCTCCAAGATTCAAGGTGGTCCTCACTTGGAAGAGCACTTGATCCTCAAGATGACAACCTAGAGAACGAGTTATATGGAAAGTGCTACTAGAATCGAAATGGATGCAACTAGGATTCTAGTGAGTGCTAAGAGATGAAGATGAAGAGGAAGGATGCAAGCTAGGTGATTAGGAGGTAAAGTATATTCCAAATTGAAAGCTAAGTATGCTATGTGAGTTAATTAAACTAAGATGAGAATGCAAAACTTATAAAAGAAGTGAAATTAAGCTAGGGTGGAAGATTAAAATGCAACTAAATGAAGCTAAACTATGTGCTATGGATGCTTGAGGATGATGTTGATGCTTGGTGATGACAAAGAGAGCTCCTTAACCTACAATGTGACTATAATTTTGATGCACAAAAGACTTGATAAAGTGAATAAGGAATGGGCTCTCTATATAGGGAAAATAGAGAAATGGATGATTGAGATTGAGTAATCTCAACAACGGCTAGGATTGAAAGTTATCAATCCATGGGATAGATTCAATCCAATCCCAAGTTGACAAATGTCACCTTGAGAGGGTTTGAGGAGATGCTAAACAAGTATTAGATGTTAAGCAAGCAATCAGGGATAACCTCAAGGAGTGACATCATGGATAATGTCATTAACCAGGGCGGCATGTTATTACCCAAGAGGTAAACTATTATGCAACATGGGAAAATGGTTGAAGAGACAACCAGCATGGCTAAGGGGTGTGGGTTTGTAAGAGGCATTAGATGCCTTAGAATTATTTTGGGGCTAATTTGTAAGTCTCTTACAAATTTGGGGAACTCAACAAGTTAGCTTGTTGAATAAGGTAGAGTCTTCAACACATTTTGAAGACTTTCCCCAAATTTGGAGAAGTGACTCCCCCAATTTTAGGGATGGGACACAATTAGGAGAATAGGACATGATTAGGATAGGATTAGAAGGCTTCTAGAAGAATGATTAAGGGAATGTAGGATTTTGCAAGTGGGTGAGGGAAAATAGGTAATTTTGGTAAATTAAAATGATTTAATTTAGCCAAAATGGGGATGCAATTTGCATTTGTAGGATTTTGCAAGTGGGGGGATTTTTAAATAAATTTTGATTTATTTAAATGCAAAAGAGATTTTAATTAAATGTGAATTTAATCAAAAAGGGGAAAAGGGGATTTTAATTAAATAAATAAGATTTATTAAATTAAATGACTAAGGGTACTTAATCAAACCTTAGTTTAATTACTAGATTAGGCTTTAGAAGAAAGGGGTTTAATCAAATTTTTAATTTGATTAATAGGCTAATTATAATAATAGGGATATAATTAAATCTTAATTTAATTAATTGGGAGAATGAAGAATAATTAAATGAATAAAATTCAGTTAATTCATTGTGCGACTTTTAGGTGTCTACAATGATTAATATGCATAATAAAAAGTGATTAACCAATTTGTTTTTTATAAATTGAAATAGAAACATTTTTTTTTAATATTAGTGTAGACACCTAAAAATGGTCAACGCTTGCGGAGTCATACTTTAACATTGGTGCATTGCCTTATTTTAGGTTTTTGCGTCGCATTAACATTTGTTCTATGTTGCGTACTTGGTCTTTATCATTTGCGAGCATCGAGTCCTTCTTCTGCATTCCTCATTTTTATCGCTTTTGAATCAGGGTTTTGTCCTCTTATCAATCTTGTCATTTTGTGATCAATTTGTCATCGATCCTCATCCTTGTCAATCTCATCAATTTTGCGATCGATTTGTCATCGATCCTTGTCCTCTTCAATCATGTCAATTGGCGCATATCAATTTGGTCTCTTTATCAATATTGGTCAATTTGTCAACCAATTTCAATTGTTTATCAATCAAATCATTTATCAAGTCAGAATCATGATTAAATTGACCCTACATCAATTATCTTTTGTCAGGACCTAATTGGCGTTCTTGCATTTCTAATTCATCTTCTAGGGTTTTATGATTTATTCATTTAATCTTGTTTGTCATTTTCCCTCTAGGTTAAATAATTTATTTATTTATCCTAAGTCTTCTTGTCACAATTAAATATTTATTTAATTGGCTAATTAATTCCCTCTCTTATTGTGAATTAATTAATGAATGAAAAATTGTTAATTAATTCACTTATTTTCCTAATTTCCACATCATTTCTAATTTTCTAATTTCCTAATTTTCTAATTTTCCTAATTCCTAATTTCCACCTCATTTTCTAATTTGTCAAATTCAATTTCCACCTAATTAATTTCTCTCTAGTCTCTCCCTATTTTTGTGCTTCGGTGGAAGCATGAATTTCTCATGCATCATACTATTGGCATAGTAAGATGTCATAAGCTTTAAGTCCTCTAACCTTTGCATTGGCAATATGTCATAAATGACATAGAAGGTGTCATAACCCTCTTCTTTCCACTCAATTGTGCCATTTTTGAAATCAATTGCCTCTCAATATCAAAGTCATGCTAATCTTGTCTTTTCTCCAATTTATCTATAAATTGGATGAATTTCTTCAATCAAAGATCCCCAATTGATCGCATTTTCGAACCCCCTAATCCCTGATCCTTGGTCGAATCAATCACGCTTCTAGTATTCTTGCGCTATCGTCTTGTCTACTTGCTTTCACATCATGCTCATGCACTAGTAGGTGAGATCCACAAACAAAGCTATTTGAAGGAGAAAGAAGGACAATGGAGCCACATGAAGGAGACATTCAAGTTTGCAATGGTTTGCGTTTGAATTGATGTCTTGTTTTCATGTCTTTATTGAGTGTAATTAGGATTGTTATTGTAGCGTCGTAAATTGTATGCACTTGCTAAAGCAGTACAATTTCACACCTAGTTTAGCACCCGCCTTGGCGCATTTTGCATTTTGCATTGCATTTCTCCTTTAACACTTAATTAATCAAATTAATTAGGTCTAAGGTCCTATTTCATCGTCCTCCACATCATAAAGTTGGGCCCTTTCATTAAAGTGTGCCCCTTTCATTTTATTCCTCCAATACATCATTTAATCAAAAACCCTAATTAGGCCCTATTCTGAGCTTGGGGGCTTGATTTCAGGGGTCAAAACATCTCAAAATCACCTATAACTTTGGGATTCGCTCTAAAATCATCATATCCGACGGCCCTGAAAATTTGGTGAAAAGTTGTCAGGACCGTGGCGCCCGGAGTGCACACGGTCCCGGACATTTTTCCCAAAATTTTAGGAGCGCGATCCAATCATAAAATAAAGCTTAACCCCAAGAAATTGGCAGGATATTCAATCTCTAGGTCAGCCAAAAGTTGGAATTAAGACCTAGGGTTTCATACATAAGAGCTCTCTTTCTTCATTTGAAAGGATCCGAATTTTGTTTTCAGGAACCTTATATGTAGTGAAAGAGAAGATCTTGGATGACTTCAACAACATTCAACATCCATCCATCAAGCATCCATCAATTTCATTCATCCATTTAGGGCTTTGAAGGCATTGAAGAGCAATAAGGGATCACCGACTGAAGATTGGCTTGTACCCCCCCCCCCCCCCCCCTTGGGGTTGGGTATGATTTCATGTTGTTTTCATGTCTTTGCATAAGCTTCCTTACATCATTTGTATTCATGCTTTAGATCACTCTACATCTTGATTTGGAGCATTTACATTGTCATTTACAAGTAATTAGGGTTTACTTTCTAGGTTGCTCTAGTTTGCTTACTTGCATTTTAGATCTTGCACACACACAAGGTCTGCACACACACTACTTTTACAATACAACTTGGCTATTCATGGAGGTGGAAATCACCGAAGCGGGGGTTTGACTAAGGCAAAACCCTATATAGCCGACAAAACACCTTTTCAGATATAAGTGCAAATTTTGGGATTTAGACGACGCCGCGAGTTGCAGATCCGAAAGAAGTAGTTGGAGACTGAATCGTACACCAAGTTTCAGAGTAGAAGACCAGGATAGGGGCATGGGGTGCCCTGGTCCTGCTAGGACAGGGGCGCTAGGTGCCCTGGTCCCTGGGACAGGGGCGTTGGGCACCTTGGTCCTCCTAACAGACAACAATTTTTAGCATTTCCGACAGTTTTCCAGGTTGCAAAGTGGCAGTTTCAGGTGCAGTTTCAGGAAAAGAATTAGGACAGTGGCGTCCGCACTCCCGTCCCAAACATTTTCACTTAGATTTTGACTCGAGGTATGCATCTGCATTCTTGTCTTGTCCTTGTGTTTGCAGCTTTCCATTGTTTAACTTCAATTCTGCAATCTTGTTATTAGTTCATACTTGCATTTTGGGGTTAGGAATTGAACTTGCATAATTTTACCTTTCAATTACAACAAAGGAATAGAAACCCTAATAGGTAGCCCGTGGCTCTCTCTTTCACCAAAAATAAGTAGCCAATTGTGTGATACCTCTAGGCTCTTTCGTATTCCGTAATGTGTGTCAAAAGGTAGGATTAGGACATGTTAGCTTAGTCTCGCTTTTTCCCCTACACATTTTGGTGAACCTGACGTGAATCAAATTATTTCTTTCTCTCGCATTGCATTTTTTAGATCTAGATCTAGATTTAGTGTGTTCCATTTAAGTTTCATTTTCAAAAAAAAAAGAAAAAAAGAAAAAAAAAGAGAGTGTGTTTCTTTGTTTCTTTGCATTGTGTGTCTAAGTTTTATGCAACTTTTATTTCAAAATGTTGGATTTTTATTTGCAAGATGTTCATATTTATGATGATGTATGCAATTATGCCGATTATGAGTATAGCCAAGATGAATTAGATGAAGCTTTAGATGAGTTTTTGAATCCTAAAGAGGCCAAACCTTCATTTTACCAAAAACTCATAAACCTTGTTACTATGCCATTTCATTGTGATGAGAAAGATAAGTTGAATGATTCCTCTCAAGGGTACATTCCTATCAACTCTTCCACTGAATCTAGTAACATGGTTGTTTTCAATAATCCCCTCTATGAAGAGATGTCTCCTTTTGAATCAAAAGATAAACCTTTTGATAGATATGATCATGCTTTGTTGGATGATGCTCTTGATGATTTTGTGGCTTTATTGAAATCTCTAAGCAAGAACAAAACTTCTAAATTAGTTAATATGATAAACCTGAATGAGCATAATAAGCCTCTCTTTGAAGTCCAAGGTGCTTGTCCTTCTCCCACCTTTCAAGTTCCTAAATCACCTCTCCTTGCTGTCCAAGGAGGGTATGGTCATGATTCCTTTCTTACTCCAAATAAACCTATCATCACTGTGCAAGGAAGAAAGCCTATAAGTCCTTATAGTTATGCCAAGCAATTAACTAGAGAAAGTTATCATGCGGTTGCCCATACTTATCATACTAGAAATAATAGGCAGCCTAATCCTCCTCCTGTTACTCCAATTTCTCTTCCTAATCCTCAACCAATTCTTCCGCAAGCTCCACGTATTTCACAAGTTCTTAGTAAGGAATATGATCTCATAGAACAACTTAAAGCTACCCCTACTAAGATATCCCTTTGGGATTTGATTCAAACTTCTTCTGCTCATCACGGAATGTTACAAGATTCTTTGAAAGATTTGAATGTTCCTCCACTGAATACATCTAGTAATATAGTGTCTTTGGTTAACTCTGTGATGAATCCTAAAGCTCATATTGTGTTTACTCAAGATGAGTTGCCTACTAGTGAAATTCAACATCAATATGATCCCTTGATGATTGTGGTTATCATAAATGATACTGCTATAAGACTAACACTAGTAGATAATGGCTCTGGTCTTAATGTGTGTAGCATTAATCTATGGCATAAGATGAATGTGGATACATCCCTAATTGAGCCTGACTCTCGTCCTATTTGAGGCTTTGATAATGTGGCTAAAACTTCATTAGGTATTATCACCTTACCCATCACAGTGGGGCCTGTTACTTTGCCTACTCCTATCCATGTTATGTCGGGAAATCTAACATACAACTTGCTATTAGGGAGACCTTGGATTCATAGTATGCAAGCTGTCCCCTCTACATTGCATAGACAAGTTAAAGTTATTTACAACAATAAGACATATACCTTGACAGGTGATACTAACTTCCAAGCTTGTTTACAAACATCTACTTCCAAAGGGGGTTCTTCTAAGCCTTCCTCGTCTAGCGATGACTCTTTAAACAAGATACCTATCGATGAATCCTCGCTCTCTGATGATCAAAATTCTTTGGATGAGTCTGGAGCTCCTGAAGAAGATTCTTCTCGACTTGAATCTACACATAAGAAGGATTTTGATCCTGAGAAATTTCTCGCAGAAGACGATTGGGGATCTCTTGATTTTAATCCCACCTTTGTAGGTGAATATAAGGTTCCTTCTAGAGAGCTTAAAGTTGAAAAGAAGGAAGAAGCTAAAAATCAATCAATCTTACCTGAACCTATGAGCAATAATTTCGTGGCTGCTTCTCAAACTTCTTCCCCTCACACTTCTAATTCTAAAGAATTGGATTCTTTGTCTTATGAAAAACCACCTTCTCTTTTTGAAATGGTTGATCGTTATGGTCGTGGTTTTCGTATTCTAGCTAAGCATGGGTATAATGGAAATGGTTGTGGTGCTCATGAACAAGGAATAAAGGTTCGTCTAGAGAATAATCTTTATGATTATGCCTTTGGACTTGGTTATAATCCCTACAAGCGCACTAAAGCTTCTAAAAGACCATGCATTAGTGTTAATGTTATTTCTACATCTCTACCAATGAGACACCCTGAGTATATTGATCCTTCGTGTGCCTGTGCTTTGGATGTTTTTCCTACCGATGATGCTTTAGCTGAGTTTTTAGGAGCATATGATACTCTTCCTCGTTATCATCACAATAGGGGATTCCCTTATTGTTTGAACACTGAAGCCTATTTTGGAAAAGAGACTGATAACGATGAGATTGTGAAAGAATTTCCTCAGTTAAAGGATACTCCTCAACAAAGTAATCTTCTTATAAGTGACACCATTGATGTTAAGATGGATCCTTGCAATGAAGAAAAAGCTATTAGAATTGGAAAATGTCTGGACGAAGAGGAACAAAAACAATATGAAGATTTATTGCGTGAATTCCCTGAGATCTTTGCTTGGACATATTCTGACATGCCTGGTATAGATCCTAAGATTGTCACTCATAATATTGTCTTAGTTCCTGATGCTAAGCCTGTGAAACAAAAGACTCAAAAAATGAATCCTAAGGTAGCTTTGCTTGTTAAGGCTGAGATTGAAAAATTATTGGAGGCTGGATTTATCCGCCCTATTGATTATTCCCCATGGATTTCAAATATTGTCGCTGTGGCTAAATCAGATAATAAAATAAGAATGTGTATTGACTTTCAAGATTTAAATAAAGCTTCTTTGAAAGATGATTTTCCCCTCCCAAACATTGACATGATAGTTGATTCTACAACAGGACATGCTTTGTTATCCTTCATGGATGGTTTTTCAGGATACAATCAAATTTTCATTAATCCTCAAGATCAATTCAAAACTGCTTTCACCACTCCTTGGGGTACGTTTTGTTGGGTAATGATGCCTTTCGGACTTAAAAACGCCGGCGCAACTTATCAACAAGCGATGACCCTTATCTTTCATGATTACATGCATAAGATTTTAGAAGATTATGTTGATGATATTTTAGCCAAATCCATTCTCCGTATAGATCATATTAAGATCCTTCATCAAATCTTCAAAAGAATTCATAAATATCACATGCGCTTGAATCCCCGAAAATGTGTCTTTGGTGTGGATAGTGGAAAACTATTAGGATTCATAGTTTCGCATCATGGGATTGAGGTGGATACTAAGAAAATAGATGCTATTGTCAACATGCCACCTCCTAGAAATGTATCTCAACTCAAAAGCTTACAAGGAAAGATTCAAGCTATTCATAGGTTTGTATCTCAACTTGTAGATCGTACTTTTCCTTTTACTCAACTTCTCAAAAAGAATATCACTTTTCAATGGAATGAAGATTGTCAGCAAGCATTTGAAGATTTAAAAGTGTATTTGGCTAATCCTCCTATCCTTCAACCCCCCGAACCTTCTAAACCCTTTCTTCTTTATATAGCTGCTTCCTCTCATGCTCTCGCAACATTACTGGCACAACATGATAAAGATGGTAAGGAGTGTCTGGTTTATTATATAAGTCGTACCTTACTCGATTATGAGACCCGATATTCTGTGATAGAAATACAATGCTTGGCCTTGGTGTTTGCGACTCAGAAATTGAGACATTATCTTTTAAATTCAGAAGTCCACATCATGGTAAAGTTTGATCCTTTGAAGCATCTTTTCTCTAAAACTGATTTATCAGGGCGCCTAGCTAAGTGGGTTATGATGTTAACTGAATTTGACCTTAAATTTGTTTCACAAAGAGAAATTAAAGGGCAAGCGTTGACCGATCACTTAGTTGAGGCCCCTTCACCTTTCTCCTTCCCTAACCCTGAGTCTTTTCCTGACGACTTCATTCTTTGTACAGAGAAAGATGAAACTTGGGAGTTATACTTTGATGGCTCTAAGTGTCGTACGGGATCGGGGGCAGGTGTTGTTCTGATTTCTCCTACAAAGAAGTCCATTCCCTTATCTTATCGTCTCAATTTCCTATGTACCAATAACATTACTGAGTATGAGGCTCTTATAGCAGGAATAAAAGCAGCCTTGGCTTTGAATATAAAACAGATACATATTTTTGGAGATTCTCAATTAATTATAAGACAAGTAACAGGACTGTATCAAGCAAAACAAGACAAATTATCACAATATAAAGACCTTGCTATCTCTTTGTTACAAAAATTTGATTCTTACACCATGGAACCTGTTCCTCGAAAAGATAATCGACATGCAGATGCAATGGCATGTGTGGCTTCTCTTGTATCTTTAGAGGACCCCGTGGTTGGTCTTAAATTCGTTATTCACAACCTTATTTCTCCAGCTATTGTAGATGATTCTAGCTTGGTGACATGTTGTGACTTTATAGACTCAGATGAATGGTATTCGCATATCATAAGATACTTGACCGATGGTACCTGTTGGACACTATATTTGAAAATAAAAAATATATATAAAAAATATATATTTCCATAGGTGTAAAGACTAAAAGATTTTTCGGCCAGAAAATTGTATCGAGCATTTCAAGAGAAGCTTCATCGAAAGAGTACTTTCATCGAAATGAAGTATGTAAAGCACCAAGAAAAAGTATTTCGGCAAAAAGTCACCTCCGATGAATACAGAAAACCGCTCATCGATACTCCAAGTTTCATCGAAAAGGTAAAAAAAACAAAAGGCAAAAAGTAATTTCGAAGGAATATCATTACCGAAGAAACTCATAAAGCATTCATCGAAATGCAAGTTTTCACCGATGACATAACATCGAACAAAATAAAAGGTGTTTCATCGATAAAGGAGGATATCGATGGAAAAGGACTGTCGATGAACATACATAAACCTTCACCGAAGAAAGGAACTCATCGAAAGAATGATTTCGATGAAACTTGCGAGTGACCTATCGAAAAAATTTTGTCGATGAAAAAATGATTTCGATGAGTCTTGAAAGTGGCTTCTCGACATGGGCTACTCACCGAAAGAATAATATCGAATAAAATAGGCTTTCGATGAAAGATTTAAACACTCGGCCGAAGACAAGGGTTTCATCGATAACTTGAAATATGATCACTTTGATTGAACTGTACTTCCCGCGAAAGAGTTAAAGGCCCAAGTGAGGAATGTCACATCTGCAATTAAGTTTAAACACTTGAGTAGCCGTTGTAGACGCAGAAC
Source organism: Cryptomeria japonica (assembly GCF_030272615.1). Lineage (NCBI taxonomy): Eukaryota > Viridiplantae > Streptophyta > Pinopsida > Cupressales > Cupressaceae > Cryptomeria > Cryptomeria japonica. The sequence goes on along the minus strand of NC_081415.1, from coordinate 355,552,860 downwards.
ATTAACTGTGCACAAGTTGCCCATACGATTACAGTTGAACTGATTGAATTTTCATAAGAACCAGATCAATGCTAAAAGACTGAAAATTGCAAAGAACTTGCGGAAACTTGCGAACGACAATCAGAAGAGCTAGGCATTTCTCCAAGTAAGTGTTGTCTCTCGTATTTGCTGTAATCATGGAACCTTCATCTTCTTCTTCTAAAAAGAGTAGGAAAGGAAAAGAGCTAAACCCTGAAGAGAAGCCCAAAAGACAAAAGAAGGAAGGGAGAGCTTTGACGCAGGATTTGTTAGACCAGTGTCCCTCATCTAGTGTGAGGTCCAAAAAGATCAAAAGTGAAGAAGAAGGATTGGAGGATAGATTTGAAAATCTAGGAGACATTTGGACTAAAATCAGAGGACATGAGTTATTCTTATTTAGTTACAAAAGAAGGGATGCTCCTGAACCCATAAGTAATCTATGGAAGAAGAACTTAGGCAAATTGGTAGTCCCGAACGTGTTTGTAGATGTAGAATTAATGAAAGCACTGGTAGATTGTTATAACCCGAGGACCAAAACCATATGTGATTATAGAGGGAATCCATTAGTGGTGATTAATAAAAAAACTATTGATATGGTGTTTGATTTAGACTGGGAGGTGGAGGAGAGTATTGATATGAAGAAACTTTCACAAGAATTCTTTAGTTTGGAAAACATCTACAGGACTTGGAGACTACCTATTCACAGGCCAAAAGTGGGTGGGTCATTTGTTCCGTTCAGCAAAGATGACAAGGTGCCGTTTGATGTCAACCATTTCCATCCATATTTCAAATACACATATTATGCTGCAGCCCAAGTACTAGGCCTAGAGGCTCATCCACTCATGGATATTGGGGTTATGGTTCTGTGTGCTGACTTACAGTCAAAAGACCCTAGGTCATTTGATTTTGCCACTTATGTTGCAGATGCCTTAAATCATGGGCTGGAAAAATTGAAAGGGGACCTTGTGAATATTCATTTTTCATTATATTCCTTGTTAATGCTTATCATTCTTTATTGTGGACAAGAGATTAACTTCTAGTCAGATGATTTCTGCATTAGATCTTACGACAAGAATGGTCTGAAGAAACCAGTTCAGTTATGGGTTTCTGCATGGGACCAGAGGTTCATGAACAACCAGTACTGGCACTTTCAAGAATATTTTGTGAAACCCCTTAGTGCAGCTTTTGGGCAACACAGGGATTACACTTTGTCCCCTAAAATCAAGAGATTCCTTAGACCAAAGGACTTCTCTCCAGAGTCACAGATTGATCATAATTGGGGTGATTGGTGTTGCCATGATAATCACACAGAAATCAGGATATTTGGATATGAAGGGAAACCCCACATGCTTCCAATTACAGTGCCAAACAGGGTGGCTAGCCTGGAGATCATAAGACAATTGTCTATTGTCAGTGCTAAACACTTAACAGATTTCGGTAAACAATCCATCATTCCAGGTTTATTGGTTTTCTCTGATTTCATTGTTAAAAGTTCAAAAAGTTATCATTTATTGCAAAACAAGTTAGACTACTATGGCATGACTCTGGGTGAGCCTAGAGAGAACTTTGATCCTGAAGGATATATAAGAGCTGCTAGAGCATCACAAAAACTCAAAGCTGGAATACATGTGGCCAGAATGCCAGATGACTTGATTAAGAATCTTGAAAGAGAAGAAGCCAAAGCTTTGAGAGAAAAGAGTGAGTTAGTTTGGGAGGCCTACAAATGGTAAAGGGCAAGAGGAATGATAGATGGAGATCTAATTGGAAATCTCCAAGATCCTTTGGAAGTGGCTAAAAGGCTGCTTCAACATGAAGCAGAGATCATGCATAGAGTGCCCTCGCAATTCCTTCATTTCATTAATACTGAGAAGGATAGTCAACCCTTAGCTCACATGTCACCAAAATCGACTGCTAGTAGTATCCCTGCTGATTCTCCTAGAGAAGATTATCCTCCTGGTTTCGAAGCAGAAATGAATATGGACACTGGTGAAATCAATATTAAGGATGTCGTCGATATAAGGATGACTGAACATGAAGATTTTGTTGCTGATGATGGATTCGCCTCTTCTAGGGAATTTCTCTCATTTTTATACCGATACAAAGGAGCTCATGTAAAACGAAGCATGGCTGGGAGACCAGAGGAAGAATAGATGAAGAAATTGCAGGATGAGATTGATGTCCTCATGAAAGATATGACTCCTGAGAGAGGGAGGAAATTACTAAAAGAGGCTGGTGTAATCATCTTTTCTGGTTGGGCTATAAACTCAGCACTTTTATTCGACAGGTTCTTTAAAAAACAAGACTTGAATCAACAGGTGTTGCCTCAGGAGATAGACAAATTATTCCTAGGCTCTGGATATGATCCTGACAAGAAAGCTCTCCTACAATGGGCATTATATCCAAAGGGGAAGAGGCCCATCATTGTAGACATTGAAGAAACCTTTGGACACCTCATGGTTCATCAGGTTGGAAAAACTGACCCTAGGGTCACTGCTAAACTAAACCTGGATGTTGCTAGATTGAACCTGGACCAGACGGAATTTTTGGTCAGAGAGAACATCACATACAAGGGGTTGTATGAAAAATCTAAAGAGGAGAATCAAAAGTTGCAAGCAAAAATATTGCAACTAGAGACAGGGACTCCTATAAGCGAGTACACCTCATACCCCACGGGACATAGCTTGGACGATGTCTCTGATGCTTTGTACCGGAAATATCAAGCAGAGAAGGCTAATAAACGCGCAGATGGTATCCAACAAAGGATGGACAAACTGGTCAATGATATCATAGGACATCGGTTTAACACCATGCTCTTATAGGTTGAGCCATATTGGAAAGTATATAGTGGAACAATAAAGGCGTTAACAGAGCATGAGAGATTAAAAGCACGACTGCATGAAGTACTGAATAATGTAGATGCCATGACACCAGAAGAAAAAACTGAGGGGACTGTGTATATGGAGAATCATGTTAAACTTGAAGATACGCTGAGAAGAGATCTGAAGGAATTGGATGATGAGAAACCTGTTGGAATGCCCTCTGTTTGCAAAGAAGGAGAAGTGATATCCCTGGAAAACTTGCGAAAGGAGCTCATCAGCGTCAAGGATTGGGCCTTGTCAGAAATAGATCGAAGTAAGGATATGGCCCCTACTGTCAACCAGATGAAATTCAAGTATCTATCACAGGGAGATGAATTGAAGAAACAGAGTGCTCAAATCAAAACCTTCAAGGACGATGATTACATTCATCATTTAGGACTTCTAAATCTCTTTTTGTTTAAATTTGTTAGAAGCACTCAAACTAATGATTAGTGTTTCGAAAAGTCGTGTCTCTTCATGAAAAGCCTTCATCCTCATATATATATGAGAATGATTTTTGTAATGTAAAAAACGAAAAAAAAATACACAATAGGGAGATGGCGATGTATGACAGCCTGTAAGTTTTACAAACTTCGATGGAATACATGCTATGAGCTGTTGTTTTTTCTTTGCGTATGTGTTGTGGATTATTTCACTTTGTTTTGGCAATCGTTTGTGATATTATCTAAAGTGATAAGGTTATTCATATTCTTGAAATCAAATCTGTGCTTCATGTTATAAGGTTGAAACAAAAGTTTTGCTTGCGAATTGTAATTGTTCCTTGCAGTACTTCATTGATTGGTCCCTTAAAGGTAGGGTTAAATTCATTCAATCATCATATGATATAAGCATTCAAATTGATCTCAAAAGAAATAATAACCGACAGGTCCATAAAAGGGTGGATTAAAAAACTGTCTCACAAGCTCGCATAATAAGTCCTGAAGAAAGTACAATGACTCTGTAGCCCAAACAGCAAAGAAGGCACTGGTCAAAAACAGATCACACTCATCATTATATTTCACCATTTGTTATTCTAAAAGCAAACAGAAGTAGTTAGGAAACATAGATCGAATAGCTTCTACAACAACAATCTTGAACTCATCTGCTATATCTCCATTCTAGGAACTTGTGCCATTCTGAGACTAAGAAATATCAGATTGAGAAACTAGATCTGCTATAAAAAGCATTAGTTGGAGGAACAGCTAGTGAGTAGGTATACCCGCCTAGGTCCTGCAGAACCTGAAGTGAGAGAGTTAGTAACCAAATAGGTTCACTCTATAAGTTGGCCAAGTCAATTGGAGGGTTTGATCATAGGAGTTGGCATTTCCTTAGGACCTATCCAATCTGTTGATTTGAGACTCAACAGATTGGCGACTCTGCTGGGGAAAATCATTAAGACTCTGTTGTGGGATAGAACTCAGAAGAAAGAAATAATTTATGTCCTCTAAGAAAGAGGTGGTGACTCTGAATTAAAAATATCAATGCACGGAACAAGATCAGTCACGAAAGGACAATCTTTATCCCAGTTAGACTTCTCTCAACGGAAGAACAAAAACAAAGAATCCATGAATGAATCCATGAGAGAACGGTACAATCAGTATAAATATGAAGGCAACCAACATTCACCTTTAAGAGAACAAGATGGAGAAACTACTTCAAGCCCAGTGAATGAGGATTTGGTTGCAGCATATAAAGCTCAGAAGGGGCGATGCCAAATTCCCCCTGGTTTCGAAAGTCACGAAGCACGGTCTAGACAAAACACACCACTTTCATCAGGATCAGGTATGGTGGATCCTGTAGACAGATTTACAGATTTAACTAGACAAATGATGGAGGCAGCTGCTGAGATGAGAGATTCAGGAAGGACTCAGGAATGTCTGGAACTGTGTGCTAAATTAGGCATAAATGTTGGTGAGGATGACTTTAATAAAGATGTAAACAACTACAAGAAAAAATTTGCTCAGGGAGTGGGTAAAACAAGGAGTAATGATTTTAAGGCTTATGAGAATCCCCTGTTTGGTAACAAAAGGGATGATCATGTGCAATCAAGTGCACCACCAGTCTAGCCAAGTTCGCATACAAACTTCACTACTCATAATCAGTACCCACCTCCTGGTCAATTTCATAACCAACATCCACCCCCTAATCAATTTCAATATCAACACCAGAATCAATACCCTCTTCCTTATCAAAATCAAATACCCTTATATGGCAATATGAACCAAAACTTTGGGAATCCTCATGGAGGGCATGGAATAATAAATATGGAACAAATGAGGCAGTTTGATTTTTCAGGAATGATGGTGTACCCATATCCTATCCCAAATGAAATCAGGACAGCAATACCAAGATTCACAGGAAGTAATGTAGTTTCAGGTGAGGCTCATTGTAAAGCCTTTGATGTAGTAATTGAGGATTTTGGGTTACCATATGAAGATGTCAAGATCAGGTTGTTTATGCAATCATTAATAGAAGATGCAAGAGATTGGTTTAGGACGTTGCCTGATGCATCCATTAGAAATCTTGCAGGATTCAAAGATTTGTTCCTTGAGCAGTATGGAGACCATAACAGCCCTGAGTTTGCTTTGCATGAAATCATTAGCATAAAAAAGGAACAAAATGAATCAGTAATAGATTTTAACAAAAGATTTAACAGGGTTCTAAACAAAATCCCCAATAGGATGAAACCAGTACCTGAGGTGAGCATTCTGTATTATATCAATGCTTATGACAATAAAACAAACTATGAGCTGAGAACCAGAAATCCTAGAGACCTCCGGGATGTAATGAAAGATGCCATTGTTATAGAAAACAATAGAAAAGCTGCTGGTAAAGTGGGAAAAAGAGAGGATGCAAGGTTGTACAATCCTAGAGCACCCAAGGCTAATAGAGATGAAGATAAGCTCGACAAAGTTTTAAATGCCCTAAAAGACTTATCTGTAAGGGTAAACAAAATAGAGAAACAACAATACTACCGTCCTGAGAGGCCCAGACTGCATGATATGCCTTATAACACTACATGGAAGGATGGGAAACCAGTAGACAAGAACCACAGAGATAATCAACAAATTCCAGATCCTTTAAAAAGAACAGTAAATTATACTCAAGATGATGACATGTGGTGTTATGCTTGCAATATGCCACACGCTCCTTCTTTGTGCGCAGTAGCAAAAGGATTGCAGAAGGAGGAGGATGGTTATGAAGAACATATGGATAACCCAACTGTTAACATGATATCCTTTGCCCAAGAAGGAAGGTCAGATTCCATGAACATTGATCAATGCTCTGTGTTACCTGTGACCACCAGCAAAAATGAAAGTGTTAAGCTCAGAATCCCTACTGAAGAAGAGAAAAGAAGAATTACAGCTTATGCCATTGCACAAGCAAAAAGGACTTATGATTTAAGGAATAGGGTAGTGAATCCAGAGCAAGGTAAACCTACTAGTCTTTTTATGAAAGAAACTGATGAGACACTCAAGCGAGTAAACAAAGGGGATAAGACTAAGGAGGTTGTACCAAAGAATAATAAGAAGGGTCCTGATGTTCAAAAGGAAGAAATGGTAAAACTTCCTTCAGCGCAACACTCTACTTCATTTGATATTTCAACTGCATTAACGCAATTAAAAGTTTCTGTCCCATTGATGGAAATAATGAGGTTTCCTGAGTACAGAGAAAAAACTTTGGAGATGATTTCAGGTATCCAGGAAGAGAAGGTAAACGAACAGAAACAAACAGGTGACAGTAATGAACAGATGGCCCCAGTTATATATTTAGGGTCCACTATAACCAAGAACCCAACACAGGTAGACCCATTTTATCTCACTTTGGTGATAAATAACAAGAAAATAAGGAATTGCATGATCGATTCAGGAGCAGCTATAAATGTCATGCCTGTTGGGGTAATGAAAGAACTTGGATTGGAAGTTGATACTACCTTTGGGAAATGCTATGCCATGGACAACAGATCGGTTCCAGTGGTTGGTGTTATGAAAGATGTAGAGTTCAGACTAGCAGCCTGTCCAGAAGCATCGTATAAAATGGATATTATAGTGGTAGATGTTCCCCCAAACTATGGAATGTTGTTGTCTAGGCAGTGGTCAAATATGATTGGTGGATATGTGCAGCTGGATTTGTCATATGCTACGATTCCAATAAATGGACAGGAAGTGAAAATTGACAGAGAACCCCGGTCCACATATATCATAGAAGACATGGAAGAAACAGTGAATCAAATATGTTTTTTACAAATTGATATGGACAACTTCCGAGTACAATTGACAAAACCTAAATTTAAAGAGTGGATCCCTATTGAGTCATGTCTAACTGAAAAGGATGATCAAATATGGAAAATGTTCTTTGATGGGTCTTGTAGCAAGGAAGGAAGTGGGGCTGGAATCCTATTCATTTCACCCACAGGGGAAAATTATAAATATTCTTTCAAGTTGTTATTTGAATGCACTAATAACATTGCCGAATATGAAGCTCTACTCACTGGTCTTAACATAGCAGTCAAACATGGAATAAAATTGCTAAGTGTCTTTGGTGATTCAGAATTGATAGTTTCACAAGTGAAGGAAAAGTATGCCTCGAGACACCTAAGACTGAAACAATACAGGAATGTTGTTTGGGATACTATGGAGCTTTTTGATGCTTTTCAGATAAATTGGATAGACAGGTCGAAGAACATCATGGCAGATTTTTTAGCAAACATTGCATTAAAAGACAATGATATAACGCTAACTAGGATATCTGAAGTAGAGATGAAAGTAAGACCATCTATTCCCGACAACTTGTATAATTGGCAAGTGTTTCAAGATGATGCAGATTTGCTGAACTTCTTATAGTGTGTTGATCATTATCAGGCTCAAGCTATAAATTTTAATGACTTTGTGGAAAAAACTGAAGGTAAGGAAACTTTATTTGGACATGAAATTATACAACTGAAGTCAAATAAATTACCAAGAGGCCTAGTAGCATTAGAAAGAACTTTTAATGCTCAAGATGTGATTGAAACCAAAGGGTCAGCTATTAAAGAGAGTGATGTTGAACAAATCAACCTAGGGAATGAAGGAGCCCCCAGAAATGTTTTTATTGGAAAAAAATTAACTCCTGCTATGAGGCAACAACTGATAATGTTGCTAAAAAGATACAAACATGTGTTTGCATGGTCTTATGAAGATCTCAAAGCTTACAGGAAAGATCTCTTTCAACATGAGATACCACTTAAACCAGAAGCTAAACCATTCAGACAAAAGCAAAGACCTATTAATCCAACATTGTTACCAAAAATGAGGGAAGAGATTATAAAGATGAAAGACGCGGGAATAATTGAACCATGCAGATATTCCACATGGGTTTCTAACTTGGTACCAGTCAGGAAGAAAAATGGGGATATTAGATTATGTGTAGACTTTAGGAATTTAAACATATCATCTCTAAAGGATAACTATCCATTGCCAAATATGGATAACATGCTGCAGAAGGTAACAAGGTGTGAGTTGCTGTCTATGATGGATGGATTTTCAGGTTACAATCAGGTGAAAGTTAGAGAAACTGAAAAATATAAGACAACCTTCACAACTCCATGGGGCACTTATGTCTACGCACGAATGCCATTTGGATTGACCAATGCTGGAGCTACTTTTCAAAGGGCAATGGATGTGGCTTTTGTAGAATTGATTGATGTAATCATGGTAGTATACCAAGATGATCTGACTGCATACTCAAAGAAAGCTGATGATCACTGTGAACACCTTGAAAAGATATTTAAAGGGGCCTTAGAATATGGGATTTCCTTGAATCCTAAAAAATGCCACTTTGGTGTTGAAGAGGGAAAGTTACTTGGACACATAGTATCCAAGGAGGGAGTAAGAATTGACCCTGAAAGGGTAGCAGCTATTAATGAGGTTCCCATCCCTCGAACTATCAAAGCCATTCAATCATTCTTGGGACAAATTAATTTTGTGAGAAGATTTATTTTGAATTTTGCAGACATAGTGAAACCTATAGTGAGGATGTTAAAAAAAGAGGCCCAGATAGATTGGACTGAAGAAGCAATTGATTCCTTTGTGGCAATCAAAAGGGAAATTTCCGAGGCACCAGTACTAATTTCCCCAGATTTTGGTAAACCTTTTATATTATTCTCATTCGCCTCTTGTCACACTATAGCAGCAGTGTTGTTACAGAAAAATTCAGAAGGGTATGAGCAGCCCATTGCATACTTTAGCAAGTCTTTGAGCCCTTCAGAAGTAAAATATGAACTGAATGAAAAGCAAGCTTATGCTTTGGTCAAAGCAATGAAACAATTTAGACCATACTTAGTAGGGGCTGAAGTTATAGCTTATGTCCCCAATACAGCAGTAAAAGATATCTTCAGACAGACTGAGGTCACGGGCAAAAGATGCAAATGGATCAATCAGATACAAGAATTTAACATTGAGCTCAAAATTTCACAGGTTATCAAAGGATAGGGGTTGGCCAAACTCATGACAGGAACTGAAATTGAGGAATCTGGTGTGAATCAGGTTGGATGGGAAGAAGCTAACTTCAGTATTGAGAGAACAGCATGGTACACTGATATCATGTATTACCTTAAGAACTTGAAATGTCCAAATGGTATGACCGATAATCAGAAGAGAGCTTTGAAGCTAAAATCAGCAAGATATGTAATTATCAATGGGGACTTATATTGGAAAAATAGAGATGGGATATTATTATTATGTCTAGACAACTGCCAGGCAGACAAGGTTCTTCATGAAATGCATGATGGGGTTTGTGGTGGTCATTTCTCGGCCAAGAATACAGCACATAAAATATTGAGAGCTGGATATTATTGGCCATGTGTCTTCAATGATTCTTATAGATATGTCAGAAAGTGTGAAGCTTGTCAAAAGTTTTCAAACAAAACAAAGTATCAAGGATCACTCCCATTGAGACCAATGTTGGCTGAGGAACCATTTCAACAATGGGGAATAGAATTTATAGGGGAAATATCAGAAAAATCCAGTGGAGGACATAGATGGATATTGGTCTCTACAGACTATTTTACCAAATGGGTGGAGGCAATACCCACCAGACAGGCCACTAGCAAAGTGGTGATAAAATTCTTAATGGAGAACATTATTTCTAGATTCGGTGTCCTTGCAAGGATCATCTCAGACAATGGCATGTCCTTTAGATCAGAAGAATTCAACACTTTTTGTGGAGAATATGGCATTAAGATATCACATTCTTCTCCCTACCACCCTCAAGGGAATGGACAAGCTGAATCTAGCAACAAGAATATCCTAAAGATCATTAAAAAGATGTTGGGACAGAACAAAAAAACATGGGATTCAAAGTTGAATCTTGCACTGTGGGCAGATAGGATAACTGTGAAGAAATCTACAGGAAAGTCTCCATTTGAATTGGTTTATGGCAGAAGGGCTAGACTACCTTTGGATAATCTCTTGCCTGTATATAGATTCATGACTCAAGAAGAGATAGATGTTGAAGATCCATCACAAGAAAGGATAATGCAGTTAGTAGAACTTGATGAAGTCAGGGCAGAAGCTCAAAAGTAGAATGTCAGGATTCAAAATCAAATGAAGAAGTTGTATGACAAGAGGACATCAAATAGAAAATTTTGTGTAGGTGATTGGGTTTTAATGTGGAATGCCAGGAGTCAGGACAAAGGCAAGCATGGTAAATTTGAAGCCTTATGGATCGGCCCATATGTGATCATAGATAAAAAAGGGGAGGATTCTTATTTGCTTCAAAACGCAACAGGGGAGGTCCAAGAATTGCCAGTACATGGGCAATTCTTAAAGAACTTCTTTTTCTGAACACACTATATCACATGTACAGTAGATTAGGATCCATTTCCATTGTAAATACCATCATATATCTGCGCTAACCAGAGATTCTGAATTCTTGAAGACATATTCAATATGCCTCCATCCTCAGTCAGAGCCGCTGTTGGACACTATATTTGAAAATAAAGAATATATATAAAAAATATATATTTCCATAGGTGTAAAGACTAAAAGATTTTTTGGACAGCAAATTGTATCGAGCATTTCAAGAGAAGCTTCATCGAAAGAGTACTTTCATCGAAATGAAGTATGTAAAGCACCAAGCAAAAGTATTTCGGCAAAAAGTCACCTCCGATGAATACAGAAAACCGCTCATCGATACTCCAAGTTTCATCGAAAAGGTAAAAAAAACAAAAGGCAAAAAGTAATTTCGAAGGAATATCATTACTGAAGAAACTCATAAAGCATTCATCGAAATGCAAGTTTTCACCGATGACATAACATCGAACAAAAGAAAAGATGTTTCATCGATAAAGGAGGATATCGATGGAAAAGGACTGTCGATGAACATACATAAACCTTCACCGAAGAAAGGAACTCATCGAAAGAATGATTTCAATGAAACTTGCGAGTGACCTATCGAAAAAATTTTGTCGATGAAAAAATGATTTCGATGAGTCTTGAAAGTGGCTTCTCGACATGGGCTACTCACCGAAAGAATAATATCGAAGAAAATAGGCTTTCGATGAAAGATTTAAACACTCGGCCGAAGACAAGGGTTTCATCGATAACTTGAAATATGATCACTTTGATCGAACTGTACTTCCCGCGAAAGAGTTAAAGGCCCAAGTGAGGAATGTCACATCTGCAATTAAGTTTAAACACTTGAGTAGCCGTTGTAGATGCAGAACATTAACTGTGCACAAGTTGCCCATACGATTACAGTTGAACTGATTGAATTTTCATAAGAACCAGATCAATGCTAAAAGACTGAAAATTGCGAAGAACTTGCAGAAACTTGCGAACGACAATCAGAAGAGCTGGGCATTTCTCCAAGTGTTGTCTCTCGTATTTGCTGTAATCATGGAACCTTCATCTTCTTCTTCTAAAAAGAGTAGGAAAGGAAAAGAGCTAAACCCTGAAGAGAAGCCCAAAAGACAAAAGAAGGAAGGGAGAGCTCTGACGCAGGATTTGTTAGACCAGTGTCCCTCATCTAGTGTGAGGTCCAAAAAGATCAAAAGTGAAGAAGAAGGATTGGAGGATAGATTTGAAAATCTAGGAGACATTTGGACTGAAATCAGAGGACATGAGTTATTCTTATTTAGTTACAAAAGAAGGGATGCTCCTGAACCCATAAGTAATCTATGGAAGAAGGGATGCTCCTGAACCCATAAGTAATCTATGGAAGAAGAACTTAGGCAAATTGGTAGTCCCGAACGTGTTTGTAGATGTAGAATTAATGAAAGCACTGGTAGATTGTTATAACCCAAGGACCAAAACCATATGTGATTATAGAGGGAATCCATTAGTGGTGATTAATAAACAAACTATTGATATGGTGTTTGATTTAGACTGGGAGGTGGAGGAGAGTATTGATATGAAGAAACTTTCACAAGAATTCTTTAGTTTGGAAAACATCTACAGGACTTGGAGACTACCTATTCACAGGCCAAAAGTGGGTGGGTCATTTGTTCCGTTTAGCAAAGATGACAAGGTGCCGTTTGATGTCAACCATTTCCATCCATATTTCAAATACACATATTATGCTGCAGCCCAAGTACTAGGCCTAGAGGCTCATCCACTCATGGATATTGGGGTTATGGTTCTGTGTGCTGACTTACAGTCAAAAGACCCTAGGTCATTTGATTTTGCCACTTATGTTGCAGATGACTTAAATCATGGGCTGGAAAAATTGAAAGGGGACCTTGTGAATATTCATTTTTCATTATATTCCTTGTTAATGCATATCATTCTTTATTGTGGACAAGAGATTAACTTCTGGTCAGATGATTTCTGCATTAGATCTTACGACAAGAATGGTCTGAAGAAACCAGTTCAGTTATGGGTTTCTGCATGGGACCAAAGGTTCATGAACAACCAGTACTGGCACTTTCAAGAATATTTTGTGAAACCCCTTATTGCAGCTTTTGGGCAACACAGGGATTAAACTTTGTCCCCTGAAATCAAGAGATTCCTCAGACCAAAGGACTTCTCTCCAGAGTCACAGATTGATCATAATTGGGGTGATTGGTATTGCCATGATAATCACACAGAAATCAGGATATTTGGATATGAAGGGAAACCCCACATGCTTCCAATTATAGTGCCAAACAGGGTGGCTAGCCTGGAGATCATAAGACAATTGTCTATTGTCTGTGCTAAACACTTAACAGATTTCGGTAAACAATCCATCGTTCCAGGTTTATTGGTTTTGTCTGATTTCATTGTTAAAAGTTCAAAAAGTTATCATTTATTGCAGAACAAGTTAGACTACTATGGCATGACTCTGGGTGAGCCTAGAGAGAACTTTGATCCTGAAGGATATATAAGAGCTGCCAGAGCATCACAAAAACTCAAAGCTGGAATACATGTGGCCAGAATGCCAGATGACCTGATTAAGAATCTTGAAAGAGAAGAAGCCAAAGCTTTGAGAGAAAAGAGTGAGTTAGTTTGGGAGGCCTACAAATGGAAAAGGGCAAGAGGAATGATAAATGGAGATCTAATTGGAAATCTCCAAGATCCTTTGGAAGTGGCTAAAAGGCTGCTTCAACATGAAGCAGAGATCATGCATAGAGTGCCCTCGTAATTCCTTCATTTCATTAATACTGAGAAGGATAGTCAACCCTTAGCTCACATGTCACCAAAATCGACTGCTAGTAGTATCCCTGCTGATTCTCCTAGAGAAGATTATCCTCCTGGTTTCGAAGCAGAAATGAATATGGACACTGGTGAAATCAATATTAAGGATGTCGTCGATATAAGGATGACTGAACATGAAGATTTTGTTGCTGATGATGGATTCGCCTCTTCTAGGGAATTTCTCTCATTTTTATACCGATACAAAGGAGCTCATGTAAAATGAAGCATGGCTGGGAGACCAGAGGAAGAACAGATGAAGAAATTGCAGGATGAGATTGATGTCCTCATGAAAGATATGACTCCTGAGAGAGGGAGGAAATTACTAAAAGAGGCCGGTGTAATCATCTTTTCTGGTTGGGATATAAACTCAGCACTTTTATTCGACGGGTTCCTGAAAAAACAAGACTTGAATCAACAGGTGTTGCCTCAGGAGATAGACAAATTATTCCTAGGCTCTGGATATGATCCTGACAAGAAAGCTCTCCTACAATGGGCATTATATCCAAAGGGGAAGAGGCCCATCATTGTAGACATTGAAGAAACCTTTGGACACCTCATGGTTCATCAGGTTGGAAAAACTGACCCTAGGGTCACTACTAAACTAAACCTGGATGTTGCTAGATTGAACCTGGACCAGACGGAATTTTTGGTCAGAGAGAACGTCACATACAAGGGGTTGTATGAAAAATCTAAAGAGGAGAATCAAAAGTTGCAAGCAAAAATATTGCAACTAGAGACAGGGACTCCTATAAGCGAGTACACCTCATACCCCACGGGACATAGCTTGGACGATGTCTCTGATGCTTTGTACTGGAAATATCAAGCAGAGAAGGCCAATAAACGCGCAGATGGTATCCAACAAAGAATGGACAAACCGGTCAACGATATCATAGGACATCGGTTTAACACCATGCTCTTACAGGTTGAACCATATTGGAAAGTATATAGTGGAACAATAAAGGCGTTAACAGAGCATGAGAGATTAAAAGCATGACTGCATGAAGTACTGAATAATGTAGATGCCATGACACCAAAAGAAAAAACTGAGGGGACTGCGTATATGGAGAATCATGTTAAACTTGAAGATATGCTGAGAAGAGATCTGAAGGAATTGGATGATGAGAAACCTATTGGAATGCCCTCTGTTTACAAAGAAGGAGAAGTGATATCCCTGGAAAACTTGTGAAAGGAGCTCATCAGTGTCAAGGATTGGGCCTTGTCAGAAATAGATCGAAGTAAGGATATGGCCCCTACTGTCAACCAGATGATATTCAAGTATCTGTCGCAAGGAGATGAATTGAAGAAACAGAGTGCTCGAATCAAAACCTTCAAGGACGATGATTACATTCATCATTTAGGACTTCTAAATCTCTTTTTGTTTAAATTTGTTAGAAGCACTCAAACTAATGATTAGTGTTTCGAAAAGTCGTGTCTCTTCATGAAAAGCCTTCATCCTCATATATATATGAGAATGATTTTTGTAATGTAAAAAATGAAAAAAAAATACACAATAGGGAGATGGCGATGTATGACAGCCTGTAAGTTTTACAAACTTCGATGGAATACATGCTATGAGCTGTTGTTTTTCTTTGCGTATGTGTTGTGGATTATTTCACTTTGTTTTGGCAATCGTCTGTGATATTATCTAAAGTGATAAGGTTATTCATATTGTTGAAATCAAATCTGTGCTTCATGTTATAAGGTTGAAACAAAAGTTTTGCTTGCGAATTGTAATTGTTCCTTGCAGTACTTCATTGATTGGTCCCTTAAAGGTAGGGTTAAATTCATTCAATCATCATATGATATAAGCATTCAAATTGATCTCAAAAGAAATAATAACCGACAGGTCCATAAAAGGGTGGATTAAAAAACTGTCTCACAGGCTTGCATAATAAGTCCTGAAGAAAGTACAATGACTCTGTAGCCCAAACAGCAAAGAAGGCACTGGTCAAAAACAGATCACACTCATCATTATATTTCACCATTTGTTATTCTAAAAGCAAACAGAAGTAGTTAGGAAACATAGATCGAATAGCTTCTACAACAACAATCTTGAACTCATCTGCTATATCTCCATTCTAGGAACTTGTGCCATTCTGAGACTAAGAAATATCAGATTGAGAAACTAGATCTGCTATAAAAAGCATTAGTTGGAGGAACAGCTAGTGAGTAGGTATACCCGCCTAGGTCCTGCAGAACCCGAAGTGAGAGAGTTAGTAACCAAATAGGTTCGCTCTATAAGTTGGCCAAGTCAATTGGAGGGTTTGATCATAGGAGTTGGCATTTCCTTAGGACTTATCCAATCTGTTGATTTGAGACTCAATAGTACCTTTCCTGATTCCGCCAATAGGAACACTAGGGCTAGAATTCGCAAGCTGTCCACTAGATATATTATTCTTTCTAATGTCCTTTACTGAAGGGGTTATAACGGTCTTCTCCTTCGTTGTCTTAACAAATCGGAAATCCCTATTGCTCTTGAAGAGGCGCATTCAGGTGCCTATGGGGGGCATTTTGGAGGCAAATCCTTGGTTCAAAGGTTGCTTCGTATGGGATATTATTGGCAAACTATGCAGCAGGATTCTTTTTCATTTGTTAAGAAATGTCATCAATGTCAACAACACAATAATCTGATTCATGCTCCTGCCCAAGAACTTTGTTCTCATGTAGCTTCTTGGCCTTTCTCTGCATGGGGGTTGGATCTTATCGGTAAAATCTCTCCTCCTTCATCTCAAGGACATACTTTCATTATAACCGCAATAGATTACTTTACAAAATGGGTAGAAGCTATTCCCCTTCGCTCTACTACTGCTGAAGTGATTTGTCGATTTCTTCTAGAAAACATTATTTCTCGATTTGGGATACCTTCCACTATAATCTTAGATAATGGGACATCATTTAAGAACAAGGACGTGAAGAAATTCCTTGAGAAGTATCATATCAAACATCGATTTTCTACACCATACTATCCTCAATCAAATGGTCAGGCCGAATCATCCAATAAATAATTGAACAAATTCTTTGTAAAACCGTGAATAAGCATGGTAAGGATTGGAGTACTCAGCTAATCTATGCTCTTTGGGCCTATCGAACGAGTGTACAAATTGCTACAGGAACCACCCCTTATAATCTTTTTTATGGTGCTGATGTTATTATGCCTTTAGAATTAGAGATTCCATCACTTAGAGTTTCTCTCAAAGGTATAGTAGATGATGACGCTTATAGAGAACAAAGACTTCAACAGCTTGAGATGTTTGATGAACAGCGTATAAATGCTCTTGAGCATATTCAAGCATATCACAAAACTCTATAATGAAGCTATAATGATAAGGTTATTCAACGTTCCTTCTCAGTAGGTGACTTAGTTCTCTATGAGAATCAGCGCAATGTGAATGCCTTACCTGAAGAAAAGGGAAAGTTTAGTCCTAATTGGCTTGGACCGTATATCGTTATTGAAGATTATGGATCAGGTGCTTATAAAATAGCGGGTGTAGACGGTATGCCTCTTAAAGAACCTATAAATGCTATGCACTTGCGTAGATACTATGCTTAATTCCTCATTCCTTATCTTTTATTTCATCTATTTCCTTTTCACTTCTTCAAAATTTGATAATATGTTAGCATATCTTTGTTAGAGCAATTAGAATTAAATGATGTTTTGTTTAATCTATATTGCTTCGTTCCTGACAAGTGTGTTTCTTTATTCTATGATTTGTCTTGAATTCATCTATGTAAATTGCAAAAGATTTACATTTTCATTATGCTGGCATATTATACAATGTCTTTATGTGTTAAGTAGAGTTGTATCATGTTACTTATATGATTCTTAGGCTTAACACATATTTCTTCCCTATCATCAATGTAGTACTTGATCAAATATTTTAATTAAGTCACACATGTATCAATTTAATCATGGAGCATTGAGAAATCAATCACATGGGAATTAAATTCAGAATATACATGTACATCTACCAAATGTATTAACTTTAATCAAAATACACATTGTTTTAGGCATTAAAGATAACATGTTTGAGACAAAGAAGCATGTATATATATATATATGTGGATCAATATACAAAGGTAGGTCACTATACATCCAAAATGTGACCTACCCTACATCATAAGATCATCTCCTATCCCTAGGGCTGGTGGCTGGAGAGTGACGACTAGATGCTCCCTCCTGATCTGGTCGTGCAGGTGGACCCATAGGCGTATAGCGTGATATAGACCGTGAATGACTCCGAGAGGAACTCCTACGATCCCTATCCATAAGGATCACACGATACGAGGTAGCCTCATCCTGAGCTGCTGCTAGATCATGTTGTGCCCGCTGAAGGTCCTCTGATAGAGCTCGCTCTCTCTCCCTCCATATCTCCACCTGTACTCGAAATGGGGAAAACAAATCATCATGCCGACTCGCGTTCTCTTGAGGTCTATAGGAAACCTGTGAGGAACTAGGGATCTGTGCCGTCATGGAAATATCTATCACTGCTTGCTAGATCAGAGAACGCCACTCCTGCACATTAGCTGTAGCAGTAGAACAGATTGTGCATTAGTACCATTTTATATCATCAAAACATTAATCAATCAATATAAATCTACTATACCTGGATCTCCCTCATGCCAGTAGGGATTGTGATATGGTAGCATCTGTGACTGGGAACTACTAGGCTCCCCACATTTGAATGATCTGTGTGCGATGGGTACAGGTCTCCGTATCGCCTCGTGTTCCCCCTTTTGGAGAACAACGGGAGGATCTAAGGCTATGGTATCATCTCCTGAATGGTGAGGAGCTACATCTGACTCCTCCTCGTCATCCTCGTCCTCATCTACATCCTCGTTCTCCTCATCATCATCTCTATTTGTGTCATCCTCCTCTCCTTCCTCCTCCTCCTCCTCGGCACTAGGCTGATCTCCTATGGGCAGATCAGGACCTCCTGCCTCCTCATGACCCTCTCCCTCCTCTGGCTCCTCCGATCTGGATCCCTGATCCTCATCTCGGTCTCCATGTCTCCATGGACCTGGATGGCCTGTTGGGTGATCTGGTGGAAAGATAGGCCCCGGGTATGTCCTCACAAACTAGGAAAGATACCTGCGCTGTGCTTCGGGATCTGCGGCATAATCAGTGACCACATCCTAGTCGAACCCCTCTATATCTGTGATCTTGATATCATCTATCATAGGTCTCGCTACTGCTCTGGGTCTGGGAAGGACTCGTGAGTGTTGAGTGTAGATGGGTACATCGGCTGGAACACACTGCTCTAGCCCAAACTGCCTCCGTAATCGGTCAAAATAGAATGGGACTATGATATGTGGATATCGCCCTTTTAGTAGGCGGTTCCTCTGTAAGAATGCTAACTGTCTCTCCATCCCATCCCATCTGTGCATTTGCAGATATGGTCTCCATACAGTCACCTCAGCTGTCAATCTGTCAAATGCAACTCTCCAATATAGTAGATCCCCAAATCTCCACTCGCTGGTAAGTGGATAAGAAAATACCCTAGGTCGCTCGCTAGCCGCACTCATCGGATAGCCGACAGGCCTGGTCCATGTAAAGTGCTCAAATATCCACACCTACAGAAGTGTGCATGTCATCAAGCTGCAACCCTGTCCGAAAACATACTCCTCGAGGTCGTGATAGAGATGTGCAAGCATACTCCGACCCCAGGCGTATACTCTCCTATGTCTCTCCATAGCCCTGATACACCATGTGAGACCCCCATGCATGTGTGTACCTCGCCCATTAGGGCAGACGGCTAGTGCAATGATGGCAATCATAAGATGTCTCATGAGGGGCACCTCTCCTGTAGGATGTAAGAGCCAGCTGACCATGATGCGACCTCTCGTCTCACTCGGCATGACTCTCCCGATGCAGTATACCTGCTCCCTCTGATGATCCTCTGCTGACCAATCAAACGCATATGTCATGGTAGCTCCTCTGATCGGTAGGTGAAGTATGCGGTACACATCCTCAAGTGTCACTGTCATCTCCCCTACTGGAAGCTAGAATGTGCATGTGTCAGGATCCCATCGCTCCATGAGTGCCATCAGCATCGTAGGATGAAATCGAATGGCCGACATAAGAATCATAGACCACAAACCTACTATAGATAATGTGTCTCTCTCTACCTGAGTCAGTCGGGGAATCTGATCTCGCAAACTACAAAGAATCTGCCCCGCCGTGTGCTCTCTCCTATATGGGAGACCCTGCAATACAAAAACATCAGTGTAATCAGTAATCAATCATCAAAATCATCTGTGCCAAATATGCAAACTGACGAACATCAAAAGTTGACCATTGCCAAGTCCTGATTGGGACCATGGCGCCTTGAGGGGACCATGGCGCCCTGAGAGGACCATGGTGCCCTTCAGGGACCATGGCGCCCCATAGGGACCATGGCGCCCTGAAAGGACCATGGCGCCCTGAAGGGACCATGGTGCCCCACAGGGACCATGGCGCCCTGATGGGACCATGGCACCCTGGGTGGGACCCAAGGTCAGATTCCAGGCCCGCATTCGATCACAGAAAATCAGAGTCAACGGAAATGCAGAAAGTCAAAGTCAAAGTTCAGTCAACTCACCTCGTCCAGTGGCTCATCATCGATCATGGCCTGTCGCATGATCTCAATCCTCATGGGATGCTCCGGTCATCATGCAGGCATGATGATGGCTATGTGGGCTCCGCTGCAATGAACAATACTCAGAATCAACAAAGTGACAAATGCAATAGTCACTTTCAAGGTATATACTTTCATTTCTTTACCTTTACTTTCAAAACCCTAATTTTCCTCTATCACTCATTTCATCATAACTTGAGTTTGGGAGATGCGATTTTCGAACCGTTTGTTGCATAGGAATCGTATTTTCGTTCCCTTACTCCCTTGATGTTCCAAAATGTGCTGTGATGAAGCCTTTTTAGTGAACATCTCTCATCAATAATCGCTCACACAATTTGTTGTAAGTAAACATGCTACCCTGTTTCACCTCCCTAATAAGCAAGCCGAAACAGGGGGGGCATATAGCTACTCACAAATTTCATCACTTTCCTTAGTAAGCCTTAGGTGATTTTGTGATCTAACATGTGTTTTGTAGGGTGCGGTTCCTAACTGTGTACTGCAGATACCGCTGGGGGCTTCATTCGACGAACTTATGGATATATCCTTTTTCAAATAATGTTTACTTTCCTGTACTTTAGCTTGCATATGCACGTAGTACTCATATGACCGCTAAAGTGGGGGCTAAATGTTACATCGTAAATTGTACGCACTTGCTAAAGCAGTACAATTTCACACCTAGTTTAGCACCCGCTTTGGCGCAGTTTGCATTTTGCATTGCATTTCTCCTTTAACACTTAATTAATCAAATTAATTAGGTCTAAGGTCCTATTTCATCGTCCTCCACATCATAAAGTTGGGCCCTTTCATTAAAGTGTGCCCCTTTTATTTTATTCCTCCAATACATCATTTAATCAAAAACCCTAATTAGGCCCTATTCTGAGCTTGGGGGCTTGATTTCGGGGGTCAAAACATCTCGAAATCACCTATAACTTCGAGATTCGCTCTAAAATCATCATATCCGACGACCCTGAAAATTTGGTGAAAAGTTGTCAGGACCATGGCGCCCAGAGTGCACACGGTCCCGGACATTTTTCCCAAAATTTTAGGAGCGCGATCCAATCATAAAATAAAGCTTAACCCCAAGAAATTGGCGGGATATTCAATCTCTAGGTCGGCCAAAAGTTGGAATTAAGACCTAGGGTTTCATACATAAGAGCTCTCTTTCTTCATTTGAAAGGATCCGAATTTTGTTTTCAGGAACCTCATATGCAGTGAAAGAGCAGATCTTGGAAGACTTCAACAACATTCAACATCCATCCATCAAGCATCCATCAATTTCATTCATCCATTTAGGGCTTTGAAGGCATTGAAGAGCAATAAGGGATCACCGACTGAAGATTGGCTTGTACCCCCCCCTTGGGGTTGGGTATGATTTCATGTTGTTTTCATGTCTTTGCATAAGCTTCCTTACATCATTTGTATTCATGCTTTAGATCACTCTACATCTTGATTTGGAGCATTTACATTGCCATTTACAAGCAATTAGGGTTTACTTTCTAGGTTGCTCTAGTTTGCTTACTTGCATTTTAGATCTTGCACACACACAAGGTCTGCACACACACTACTTTTACAATACAACTTGGCTATTCATGGAGGTGGAAATCACCGAAGCGGGGGTTTGACTAAGGCAAAACCCTATATAGCCACCCAAACACCTTTTCAGATATAAGTGCAGATTTCAGGATTCAGACGATGCCGCGAGTTGCAGATCCAAAAGAAGCAGACGGAGACTGAACCGTACACCAAGTTTCAGAGCAGAAGACTAGGACAGGGGCATGGGGTACCTTGGTCCCTGGGATAGGGGCGCTGGGCGCCCTGGTCCTCCTGACAGACAGCAATTTTTAGCATTTCCGACAGTTTTCCAGGTTGCAAAGTGGCAGTTTCAGGTGCAGTTTCAGGAACAGAATTAGGACAGTGGCACCCGCACCCCCGTCCCTAACATTTTCACTCAGATTTTGACTTTGGGTATGCATTTGCATTCTTGTCTTGTCCTTGTGTTTGCAGCTTTCCATTGTTTAACTTCAATTCTGCAATCTTGTTATTAGTTCATACTTGCATTTTGGGGTTAGGAATTGAACTTGCATAATTTTACCTTTCAATTACAACAAAGGAATAGAAACCCTAATAGGTAGCCCGTGGCTTTCTCTTTCACCAAAAAGAAGTAGCCAATTGTGTGATACCTCTAGGCTCTTTCATATTCTATAATGTGTGTCAAAAGGTAGGATTAGGACATGTTAGCCTAGTCTCGCTTTTTCCCCTACACAGTTATCATTGCATTTGAGTTTTTGTCATTGAACTAGGCTAATATTGATTTGCTTTGATGATTTCCAGATTCCTGTCTACATTAATTGGTGAACCCAACGTGAACTAACCCCCTAACCATGCTTTTGAGATGATTTGCAAGTGAAAAACCCAAGAAACAGGGTAATGCAGGCCTTTCTGGGCACTTCTACGCCTGTGTAGGAGCAATCTGCGCCTGTGTCAAGCATTCTATGCCTGTGTTAAATACTTCTGGGCCTGTGTCAAAGGGATCTGTGCCTATGTTGCATCATTCTGCACCTGTGTAAGGCCAGAAACAGAGGTAAAAAAGTAGTGTTTTTACTTGCAAATTGATTTGTTTTGCATTCTGTTTCTGCTTTTTGATTTTATGGTACTGATTCTTTGTGCAGCGCCTTGGCATTATGCATGGCAAAGACAAAGATGAAACTACTAACGAATTTTATGCAGATTCGATAGTCAAAGATCACACATATCAAACTTCTAACTTGGTGGTTTTGCAGGTTGCCTTGAATTACAACTAAACTTTGTGTTTGTAATTCATATTTAGGCACCTAGTATGATTTCTAAATAGGATGGAATGAACGTATGTTTTCTTTGATTGTTGATTTTGACATTGGAGTAGGAGAGTATGCTCTCATCCTTCTTAGGGTGATCAGAAATCCAGATCTTCGATATCATTCTCATGTTTTGATTGTGTGTTACCTTTAGAGGGCCTGCCTTCTCGACCATTTTCTTTTGCAAGCAAGTGACAATCATGAGAAGGGAATGACCCAAAGTGAGTACGGCTAGAATACCTTGGCATTCTAACTCACTATAAATAAATACCTGATGAGCGAAAGCTTTGAAGGAAGGGTTACGTGGGAATTGTAGTTACTTGGGAAGTGATGACCCTTGAACTCTTTCTCATATCAACATCTAAGTATGGTCTCATGGTCTAAATCATGCTTGCGCGACTACATTTGTTTGGTATCTTGGTGGGCCTATGTCTCAATCATTCTTGTGTGACACCAAGGAGTAACGCTTAACATAAATCCTTATTAAACACCTTGTATTTAGAGGCCAAAATCCTTCTAGTTTCTTGAGAAGGAGGAGTTCGGATACTTGGAAGAGATACTAAGTTCGCCATGGGGAGATTTCCATGGGGACTGATGCTTGGCTGCCCTAAGAAGTGAGTGCCATGGAGGGGATCCCGTGGGGTCAAGCATCTATGTATTCTCCTTGAATCTCATAACGAGTCTACCTCTCAAGTACCTACTGTCCTTACTTGCCATAAGAAATGTGTGAATGAGCATGATTGTCTTGAGTCTAAGTTGAAATATCTTGTCTTCTTTATTTGTCAAAAGTTGAGTTGTGTCTCATTTCCAAAACAAGACAAATTGATTCAAAACAAAGTTAAACACAAGAACATTTCATCCAACAAAGTTCAAAACATCTTCAAACATGGTTGTCAAACATTTTTCAAAATCTTGTCTCAACATTCATGTCACTTAGATGTAGGTTCATCCTAGGTTTGCATTTTGCAAATTCATTGTCAACTACCAAGGTTAGGTTTCACCTAGGTCATACTCCTTTGCATATCAATAAGGGTCATCCATTTGCATGTGTCCTCTTGCATTAGAGTAACACCATTTCATAATTCAACCTTAGGTTTTGTCTTAGGTTGACATTGTCATACATTTGCATTTGCATCTTTGTCCTCATAACATTAGGTCACATTTGCATACCCTAGGTCTCTTCATTAAGCTTAGGTCATTATCATATCATATTAGGGTCATTTGCATAGTAATTGTCCCTTTGCATATAGTGTCAAAACTAGGTTTTGTCATACTTGAGTAATTGCAAATCTTTGATAAACCCTAAGTTATTGTTAGGAAGTCTAGACCTTATCAAACCTTTGTCTTTTTGTCATCACTATCATTTTGGTCAAACCTAGCTTAGTATCCAAGCATATAGGGGAGACATTGTCATTTTGTCCTTTTGTCACTTGGTCCTTTTGTCCTTTGAGGTCTAGACATCATTTGAATTTCCTAAGGGTCTCTTTTTTAGATTTGCATTCCAAAAAGTTTGTCCAAAATCTTGAAAAAAAGAACAAAAACATAGGTTGCATTCTTGCCATAGATTGCATTTCCGTCTGTTTAGTTTGCATTTAGTTGCATATCATACATTATCCTTGAAAAAATTCCAAAATATTGCATTGCATAGTGACATGTTTGTTGAAATGAGATCTCAACCTTCTTACAAAGCCATGTAATCACAATTGAGCAATCAATCATGTCAATCCAATCTCTACATGTCTTAGAACTTGGATCAAACTTATCATGATGATGTAAATGTCCAAATACAAAAACTAGAGGAGAAACTAGCTCAAGAAAATGAGATTTTGGAACAAAGAGTGAAAAACATTGAGAAGAATAGATCACAAATGTCCAAAATGTTTCAAAAATTTCCAGGTCGAAATCCAAAGATTGAGCCAATTGATGTAAGATCTCTTCTTTAACGATCAGACATACCAGCTCTCCTCTCCCAAATAGAGATGATGAAACAATTTCAAGAAAAGAGACAACATCAATTTCAACATTATGTGCCTCCACAACAAGAACAAGAAGGTGTTTACTATCAATCAGATTTTCAACCAATACAACCAATGGTTCAACCAATTGTTCAACATATACAACCAATACAACCAATGGTCCAATTTCAACAATATGTCCAACCAACTATACAATGTCAACAAATAGTTCAACCAATGGTGGAATATCAACAAGTTCAATCAACATATCAATGCCAACAACCACAACCAAAAATTCACAAACAAAACTTGCAACATGCACCAAGCCAAATTTTGAACATGTCAAACCAATCTAATCAACATCTAGTTCGAAATCAAAACATGACATCAGACCAGAACCAACTCCTTTCCAAACAAGTTCAAATTCTGGATACAACTATGTCAAAACCTTGAAAGAAAGGTGGCTTTATTGCAATGATCTTAAGGAAATTACCAAGTGAGTTCTTTGAAGAAGATCAAGATAATACACTTATGTCAATGCCTCATCTCCCCACAAACAAATTGACTCTCCAGTGGCATCTATCCCTACACCTTTAGAAGTTTCACAAAAACCTTCTATATTGTCCTCATCAAACAATACACCCAAGGATGCAATTATCCAAGGGCTATCCATAATTGATTGCCAAGATAATCCAATTCATGATGCACATCCTTATCTTTTATCAGAAATACAAGACCCAATGCCACCATGCACTTTATTGCCATTACCTATTTTAGAGGACCCCATTCGAAGTCCCTCTTCCTCATGTTCAAGCATTGATTCCTTGCCAGAATCCATCACAAATGTTCAAAGTGCATTTCCTTCATGTTTAAGCATTGATTCCTTGCCAAAATCCATCACAAATGTTCAAAGTGCATTTCCTTCATGCCAAAACATTGATTCCTTGCCAGAATCCCCCATGCATATCCAAAGTCCAACCTCATGTCAAGAGGATAATTTAGAGCATGAAGAAACGTGTCTTAAAATGTATCAAGATCAAGATCCCGAAACCTTATCATCCCATCCAATTGTTGACCAGGACCCCATGTTCCCAGACACTCATGATGATTCCCCTATTCTTGTCCATCCTATCCAAAGTCCTATTGACATTCCATTCCCCGAGCAAGATCAAGATATCCCAGTCCATCCAATCCCAAATGATCCCATTCCATTTCATGAAAAAAATGTCCTTTTAAATCCCATTGACATTCCAGATATCCCTTCCATCCTTTTCGATGATCCCATTGAAAGTTAAGAGCAAAGCACCTTTAAAAAGGATTCCAATGATCTTCCTCCTTGTCAAGATCAAATTATTCCTTTAAATCCTCCACAAGATCCTTTTGTTCCTCCATCTCCTTGTCTTAATGCTCCATATACACTCCAAGATCTCATTCCTTTTGATGATCCCATTATTTCTCCCATTCCATCTCTTGAAGAGCCTGTCATTGAACCATGTCCACTACACAATCCTAGTCCCTCTCATGATCCTAATCCCTCTCATGATTCTAACATGTCAGTGCAAGATGTTCATGAACCCTCGACATGCACAATGGGTTCTTCCACTTTGGTGCAATCTGATCCACTTCAAGATCTCATTATTTCTCTCATATCATATCCACCTCATGATGGACTCACGTCTTCTTCTCAAAGAAAAGAGTATCCTACAAGTCAAGATATTCATAAAGGCAAAGGAGTAGCTCTCCATAAGCAAGAATCCCTTCATGTTAAAGAAAATATTAAGGGTCATGGCCTTAGTGAAATTCCTCAAGATGTGGGTACCCCTACTAAATCCAACATCCCTTCAAAATCCAAGCATACACCTTCCCCATCATACTTTCAATCCATCTTAGGTCCTTATATTCCTTCATTCTCTATGCAAGGTCAGCAAAGGCATACATCCTTGAGTAAATTTCATCCATCCAAAAGAAGTCCATTTCATTCATTTCCATCCATGCATTCCTTTCCCCCTCCAAGCAATTTGGATGCCAAGTATAAAAGTCATAAGTCTAGAAATCCACATGTATTCAAGGATCAACATGTCCAATATAGTCGACATGTCAAAACAAAGAACAATATGATATATAAAGAAAAGAAATATCCAAAAGGCCACAAAGGCCCACTGAGCAAAATAAATCAAAGTCAAAATCTATATGGGTTCCTAAATCCCTTGTGCAAGCAATGCACTCCAAGGAACCACAAAAGCATGAAAAATCAAAAACCATGTGGATCCCTAAGTGGCTCCTTGAAGCACAAAAGCCTAAAGAAACATCAAAATTGGCATCTACAATTGCTATTCCTCCATCCAACACTCTCAAATTTGTTCCTCCATCACCTTCTTCGTCCATTTTGGGCCCTTATGTCCCAAAATCCATAGCCTTTCCTCCGTCAAAATCTCCATACCCAAAACCCACTCTTCCTCCATCAGTTCATCACCCCTCAAGGTGTGTGCCAATGTTGATCTTGCCTTCATTTCCATCCACTCAAGCCCAATTCTTCCAATACCCTATCCATTATCCAATGCATATTTTTCATCCTTTGATCCCTCTGGTCCAATCCTTTGCATAAATCCTCGCCTTAGTTTCATCTCTTTTTCCATGTCCTTATCCTACCAACATCTTTGAGCATAATTTTAAAGGTCATGGTCCATTTTTTTTCAAGGCTACTATCAAAACAAAAAGATGTTTGAGTCCTTCTTCCATCCCCTATCATATGTCCATCTTCTATTGAAAAAGTCAAAAATACAAAAAAAAAAAAAAAAGTGAAAAAAAAAGAAAAAAAGTCATAAAAAGACAAAAGAAAAAAAGTAAAGCAGAAATAATTCATCCACTGGTGAAAACCTGGCAAACAGGTTCCTTGGGCAAGTACCGTGATGAAAACCTGGCAAACAGGTGTCATGCATAATTTTTGAACTTCTTGCATACCATACTTGGGGACAGGTTTTATCCTATCATATCCTTTTGTCCTTCATTGTTCCATTATCCTATCGAACCCATGTCCTATTACCCTTCCTTGTCCTATCATCCCTCATGTCCATTTTCCCTTTCCACCTTTGATCTTGACAAGGCTGAGGATCATCATGAGCATCATGCATCTTGTTTGCAGCTTTTAGTCCATCATAGCTTTTGGTCTTTATCCATTTGCTTATTATAACCTTTCATCCATATTCCCTATCTTATTGCAACTTTCGGCCACTATCCCTTATCCTACCCCGACCTTCAGTCCATGTCCCTTATCCATTCTTGGTCTTGCTTGTCCTATCCATATCTTATCACTATCCATACACTCTTTTTCATTCCTTGATCTTGATCTGACATAAGGACGCAAAATTTAAACATGGTTTCAAAAACCTCTTGACATGTCCCTCATGCCATGTCACTGCTTTACATTGTCATATCCAGTCTCTTGTCCCATCATGCCATAGCCCTTGAAAATTGCATCTGTATTGTCTCCATAATAAAAGGCCTCTATCTTCCCTCTATCCACCAACATTTTAGCAAGCCTATTTATTCACCTATCATATTCCTTTCCTTGCTAGACACTGGGGGCAAAAATCATAAAAAATTGAAAAAATGTCCTAAAAAAAATCATAAAAATTGAAAAATGTCCTGAAATAATAATAAAAATTGAAAAAAATCCTAAAAACATTAAAAAATCTCTAAAAATCATATAATGTCCTAAAAAAAATCTCTAAAAATCAAATAATGTCTTGAAAAAATCTCTAAAAATCATATAATGTCCTAAAAAAATCTCTAAAAATTGAAAAATGTCCTGAAAAAATCCAAAAAAAATCAAATAATGTCCTGGAAAAATCCCTAAAAAATCAAATAATGTTCTGAAATAATCATAAAAATTGAAAAATGTCCTGAAATAAATAAAAAAATTTCAAAATATTAAAATCCAAAAACAGTTCCTTTAGAATTTTGCATTTTGTCAATAAATATCCCCTTTGTGCATAGACAGATCGCTGAGCATACATCCCTCTGACGACATGCAATCACACACTACGCTTTACTGCAAATCACGCCTTAATAGATGAACTTTTCAATCAAACCAGACATTCAAACTGATCAAAATTGTCATGTCAATCACTCAACATCAATATCATTTGTCCTTGTCACTATTATAATGGGTCTTATACAGGGTACCGCATTCCCTGGAACCAGACAGCATGATCATTCTTGTTTTCCACTTTTGACAATGATGATCAGAATGTTTGTTTGACTTGTTTGAATTTGCGAGTCTTATCTTTTTATTGATTTATTTTTGGCTTCGACCATGTTCCTATGTTGCTCGATGATGTCACTAAGTGATTTAGAGTGGTCGGGATGGCTCATGGTCCTTTATTATTTTTTGTCTTCTATTTGTGGAGTGTTTCATAACATTTTGGGGCAAGTTTGTCTTAGGATTTTTGAACTCTTCCTTGTCTATGAACATATCTGTCTTACGCAAAGGGATTGCATTATCGCTCTGGCCTTCATTGCCATGTTGCGCCACATCCATTTTGCCATATCAAATAAAGGTTCTCACCTACTTATGTGCATATGTGAAAGCAAGTTTTCCTTAATCTCTAACTATCCTCTGTCTAATTTCTTCTTACTAACATTTCTTCCGTCAATCTTGGCAGTCCGTTCGAACCTATTGTCTTCTGTCATTCTTATTGATCACTTGGCCTCTTTTCTGGATTTTTCCGGCCAATTCCTCGAGGGGGCATGCATGTGTCATTATTATTGTCTAGGGCATTTTCATTATTGTTCTTTGAAACAACACTTAAAATCGCATTGTCTCAAAGAGGGGCAAAATGTAGACACCTAAAAATGGTCAACGCTTGCGGAGTCATACTTTAACATTGGCGCATTGCCTTATTTTAGGTTTTTGCATCGCATTAACATTTCTTCTATGTTGCGTACTTGGTCTTTATCATTTGCGAGCATCGAGTCCTTCTTTTGCATTCCTCATTTTTATCGCTTTTGAATTAGGGTTTTGTCCTCTTATCAATCTTGTTGTTTTGTGATTGATTTGTCATCGATCCTCGTCCTTGTCAATCTCGTCAATTTTGCGATCGATTTGTCATCGATCCTTGTCCTCTTCAATCATGTCAATTGGTGCATATCAATTTGGTCTCTTTATCAATATTGGTCAATTTGTCAACCAATTTCAATTGTTTATCAATCAAATCATTTATCAAGTCAGAATCATGATTAAATCGACCCTACATCAATTATCTTTTGTCAGGACCTAATTGTCGTTCTTGCATTTCTAATTCATCTTCTAGGGTTTTATGATTTATTCATTTAATCTTGTTTGTCATTTTCCCTCTAGGTTAAATAATTTATTTATTTATCCTAAGTCTTCTTGTCACAATTAAATATTTATTTAATTGGCTAATTAATTCCCTCTCTTTTTGTGAATTAATTAATGAATGAAAAATTGTTAATTAATTCACTTATTTTCCTAATTTCCACATCATTTCTAATTTTCTAGTTTCCTAATTTTCTAATTTTCCTAATTCCTAATTTCCACCTCATTTTCTAATTTGTCAAATTCAATTTCCACCTAATTAATTTCTCTCTAGTCTCTCCCTATTTTTGTGCTTCGGTGGAAACATGAATTTCTCATGCGTCATACTATTGGCATAGTAAGATGTCATAAGCTTTTAGTCCTCTAACCTTTGCATTGGCAATATGTCATAATTCATGACATAGAAGGTGTCATAACCTTCTTCTTTCCACTCAATTGTGCCATTTTTGAAATCAATTGCCTCTAAATATCAAAGTCATGCTAATCTTGTCTTTTCTCCAATTTATCTATAAATTGGATGAATTTCTTCAATCAAAGATCCCCAATTGATCGCATTTTCGAACCCCCTGATCCTTGATCCCTGGTCGAATCAATCACGCTTCTAGTATTCTTGCGCTATCGTCTTGTCTACTTGCTTTCACATCATGCTCATGCACTAGTAGGTGAGATCCACAAACAAAGCTATTTGAAGGAGAAAGAAGGACAATGGAGCCACATGAAGGAGACATTCAAGTTTGCAATGGTTTGCGTTTGAATTGATGTCTTGTTTTCATGTCTTTATTGAGTGTAATTAGGATTGTTATCATTGCATTTGAGTTTTTGTCATTGAACTAGGCTAATATTGATTTGCTTTGATGATTTCCAGATTCCTATCTACAATTAGAATATTATAATTAAGAAGAAAATAAAATAAAGTGATAATATGGAGATTTAAATTTAATTAAAATTATGATTAGTTTTGTGATTTTTCTTCATAAATTTTTTCAATTTGTACAATTGAATATAAAAAAGGAATTTATTCATGAAAATATTTAGAAAATTATTAATTGATTATCTATATAATTGAATAATATGGTCATTATATCTATTTCAATAAATATAACAATATAGAAATTTAAAATTGCAAGTCTTTATTTAAAATTTAAAAGTGTGTGGGTGTGTATATATATATATATATATATAACAATTAGAAAAATAATATAACATATTTATTTTCTTTATTTAAAAAATTAGAAAACTAATATTTAATTTCAAATATTTTAATTAAAGTATGTGGATAATGAAAAGAGATTAATCGATTATATTTTATACTGAATTGGAATAGAAATATTATTTTTACATATTTGATTTTTGTAGTGAGTTACATTAATCAAATTTCAATTTCAAAAGTTTAAAAAACATGTTTGCTTTAAAATCTATAAACTACTAATGGCACACATCACATGATTTAGTCTTAAAGATTATATCGCTCTGTGACAAAATATTTTGTTTAATTACAATACAGATAAAATGTTTCTTTTTGTCCAATCACAACATAAATAAAATGTTTATTT
Organism: Cryptomeria japonica; assembly: GCF_030272615.1. Classification (NCBI taxonomy): domain Eukaryota; kingdom Viridiplantae; phylum Streptophyta; class Pinopsida; order Cupressales; family Cupressaceae; genus Cryptomeria; species Cryptomeria japonica. The sequence continues at coordinate 355,521,038 of NC_081415.1, read as the reverse complement.
TTAAATATTTGATTTTTTGATACAAACAAATAAATCTAACCCTTGATTCTTATTTTGTCCATTAAATATATGAAGTTGATGAGGCTAGATCAAGAGAAGGAATAAATCATGATTCAAAATGGCCCAGTAGAATAAGAGATATTACTAATTATGGAAAAACCCTTTGATGACTAAATTTGAGTATAAAAAGAAAGACACTCATTGTAAAAAGGATTATGATTTTTTTTTTTCCGAGAAGTGTAAAAAAGGTTTATTCTATTGTGGCTATATTAGAGGGGACTATAATAGAAGTAATTGCCATTGTGAGCATGAATAGAATGAAAGGAGATATTTTGAAAAGAGGATATTACTAAAAACTAAGTTAGAATAATTGTTATTATTATGCTAGAAAAAGTATGGGTATGGATGGAAGAGGAAATGTACACAAGCAAAGAAAGGAAAAAAATATATAATGAAAGTAGATATTAATGGAGTATATATAGGAGAAAAAGAATTTCATCTATTTAATAGACCTCTTTGAAATATTTATGAAGATGATACATGCTTCTATATCTAATTATTTTTCTCTTATTTCATACTGAAAATTCCACCAATATTAAATTAGTTTTTCTTAATTTTCCACTTTTGCTTGTCATCACTAATCTATTATTTAAAAACACATAAATTTATTATCATATAAGGTATTATATAAACATAAATATATAACTTCTTTTCTCTTCTACTTCTTATTCCATGGTAACACATGATGCAATAAATTGAATGTCAAGTCCATTTATGATGTTAGTATACTATCAAATTTTTGAAACTTCTCAATTTTGGGGTGAAGGTCAATGTATGCCTAAAATATAACTAATAGGATAACACATCCATGAATTATTCTTTATTATAGGAGAAGAACATTAACAATTTCTTCTAGTCTCTTAATGTATAATCGCTTAAAGACTATTATCAAGCTCAGAATTTTATATATATATATATATATACATGTGTGTGTGTGTGTATGTAGCTACTTATTTGTAGCCTAAAATATTACTATTTATACTAACTAAATTGACATGATTAGTTGAAGATTTAATGACTTGCATATCAAAATAAACATGGTAGGGTAGAGGAAGCCAAGTTAATAGTAGAGAAAGATCGCACTCAAGTCAATGACTAATGTTGTTGCTACCTAGTGTATTGTAACCAGTTTCAAGTGTTAAGTGAGGATAGTACAGGTGGTGAGAAACAATTATAGGCCACCTAGGCATCCCCAACACAAACAAACCAATGTGTCGCTTGTCCTAGAAAGCAACACACCTCTACTTCAAAAGATATAAGACTGCAATGCTATATTATGTTGAAGAATGAAACGAGCCTTATTTGAATGCTTTCAAACAAATACTTGGAATAACAAGCTCAAACTAATGACTGATTAATGGCCAACAAATATATTATGTTGAAGAATGAAACAAGCCTTATTTGAATGCTTTCAAACAAATACTTGGAATAACAAGCTCAAACTAATGATAGATTAATGACCAACAAATAATATCCATAGTTTTTTGCCCATTTTATTTGTCAAGAAAGTATAAAAAATGTAGTTTGATAGTGGTGACCAGTAAATCATCAACAAAGGTTTCATCTACAGACAAAATTCAAGGCCCTAAGAGTGACCAACCTTGTTTGCAATAAACATGTCTTCCTCCATATAGAGTGTTAAAATAAATACCAGTTAGGACCAAATATAGAATAAAAACCTTTTCTTGTTGATGATGATGATGTTATACACAAAGATGACAACAAACAAAAATAAAGAAGATGACTATACCCCATAAATTTATGAATATGCACACCAAATTGAGCTAGGTAGAGAGTGATTTGATTGTATTTGCCACTTGTACATATCCACAATGTTTGACGATGTGTTGGAGGCCAAGCATTGCACAATGCAATACAAAGAAACCTGGAAGTTGTCCCCACTAGTGCTAATGAAGTAAAATATGATTACAAATGGGTCAATGTGGGATTTTTACAAAGGAAACACCAAGTCTTCTTGTATGCTTTGAAGGGTTTTTGACAAAGCACCTGGATCCATTAAAAAATGCTTTGAAACTAGTGAATACACTAATGATGGAGCATGCATAAAATATTAAAATAGGACATGATGATGGAGCCTAAAAATAGATCACAATGGCTCTAGATTCATCTAGTGAAAAGGAAGATGGTAGGCATGTTAATAATGAGGCAGAGTATCCAAATAAATCTATGAGATAGCAGTCGATGATAGTTTCAACATAATTTTATTATCCTTTTCCATCTAAAAATGTAATATAGTTAGCATTTCTTAAGCTTGATAATTATAATCCTAGGAATGTATTCCTATAATAAAAAAAAAATATGACCAGTGGGATGCAATGTATGGAAAGAATATTTTTTTGGGTCTTTAGATTGGAGAATAATAGATAATTGCTTCTCTCTTTCAACAAATGTTTCTAATAGTAATAAATCAACCATTATTTTACAAATTTGCAACACAACAAATTACGACTCAACTAAATTCATAGACAAAATGAAAGATAACTTAAGAATAATAAAAATTAATTGTGTGTAAGGCCTAGACTTACACCTGACTCTTGTAGCACCCTTTTCCTATTTGTAGACCTAAATTTTACCAACTAATCTAATTGTTTGATAAGCTTAGTGATGTTGATTTTGGTATTGTCTAGCTTTGATAGTCTCCCAAGTGAATATTGTGAATTACTAACAATCTAGTTTTGAAACTAATTGTGTGTCATTAAGAACTAAATATATTTTGATTGTCAATGTGATAATCCACTTCCTAATATAACTTTGGTCACACTTTTTATAATTTATAATGTTATTCTAATGATTATAAATCACATGTCATATCTTTCAACTCTATAATTATAATATCTTATCAATTTTTTTAATGTGACTATTTAAGTTAGTTGCAATTGAATTTTTAGAATAAGAACTTGATTTAATTGATTTAGAGAATGGCATAAACCTAATAGTAGAAGTTAATTTTAATAAAGAGTGGAAAAAAGAATATACACTAATAATATTTTTAAGTGAATTGTTCATTAATGAAGAAATTGTCCATGGTAGTATTAGGACTAATATAATCCTTGTGAAGGGCTCATGAAGGTTTTAAACTATATAGACCTAAATGAATTGAAAGCAATAGTGACAATAACCTTATTAAAGGTAGGATATTGGTTGAAATTTAGGAAAATGGAGTCTAGCCTAAGAATGCAAACTAGGAACCATTTCTAAAATATTTAATTAGGGAACAACCAAAGGCTCAACTTCAATCTGATGGAAGAGTTGAGAATTGTGATTGATTGTTCCCTTTTTAATGTTGATCAGATATGATTAGATATGATTAAATTGAGGATGAAAAACTAGGTAAAATGCTAGTAAATTGACAATAATCAATATAAAGATAGATATAGAACTTAAAGTCAACTCAGAATTACAAAATTGTAAATGGTGTGCATAAAGGAACCTATCTCTAAAATTTGGGCCTAAACCAGTCAGACTATGGAGCTAGGTGCCATAGCCCAAATAAGTGTTTGAGTGCAAACAAGTGTCAGATCTAGTCTTAGAAGCTTTCAAACTACTTTCCCTTCAAATTTCAAGTCAAAATGGTAGGACTATGGAGCTAGGAACCATAGTCTAGGACTTTTTTGTTGAATTCCTTTTGGTAATCTATGTCTCAGTCTGCTCTATTCTCTTGTACCTGCAAACTAGGTCTGGAATATGTATATGAACTTGCATATGCACAAAAGGGGGGTAAAATGATTGTGTTGTATAAGGGATTTCCTAAGCAAACCCAGGTAGGTGTTAAACTCCACTAACACTATGATTGATTAGAAATGAGAGCTTACCTATGGTAGGATAGAGGCTAAATCTAAAATGAAATGCTGAATTGACAAGATTATACCTTTAGATTGATAATCGTGTTGATGGAATTCTCTTTAGATAAATCGTGCAAGTGTTGATGTAATAACATTATAAATCATAACAAAATCAATCATGGAAACATGCTTGAAGATAACTTGCTATATCTTGTTGCTCCTTATACTCAAATATAGTCTTGAAGGAATTGAGGAATGCTTGTGAATAAGATTACTAGATTATGAAAGATTATCAAATAAATTAGATATGATGCATTTATATAGAGATTTTTACATTTAGGATGACTTCTAACAGTCTTAAAAAAATCAAGACTAGATTCTGCAATGTCAAGGCCAACACATTAATTCCCCAAAATTTTAGGAAACTTTGCCCATTCTATCTAGTGGATCTCCATAGACCTGAGAAAATATGTCCCAATTTAGTAGGATGTGAAATATTAGTGCCTTGACATCTTGAAATGACATAAGTGAGGGCACACTAGAGTGGAGACCCAAAAATGAGCGTGAAATTGTAAGGGGTTACAATTTATCATACTAAACTAGTAAGTTGATTTGGTAAGTCAAGAGTGCATGATACATTGTTAGTTGTAAATATTTTTACTTATTATTATCCTAATATCAATGGAATAATCACATGATTAGATGTAAATTTTAAATTTTAAATTATATGGTCGATGAATTGAGAATTTAATGGTTATTTTAGAATTCATAGAAGATGGTCAAGATGACTTAATCTTGATTGAAATCTGAATTTGATGCTAACAAATATGTAGAGGGTCTTTTTGGGACTCATTAAATTTGAGTCAATTTTAGAGGCCCATTTCAAAAAAAATTCTCTCCATTTCCAAATGATCATAAAATGAGTCAGTTTGAATGGCCTAGTTAGAGAGGGTAAAATGGAGCCAGTTGACTTTCAAGGGGTAAGGCTTTGGAAACTTGTTGTACACCTTTCATTTGGCCTATGCAGTGTGTTGCAACTTTTAGTTTTCAGTTTGGATCAGTTTATCAGGTACCCATTTCAAGGGGTGAGCTAAAAGTGCATTTTAGGTAAAAATGCAGATTTTACCAAGTAGCCTACTTTGAGTGCTTATATCTTTTACCCTATTGATAGTCATGGTGAAATTAAAAATGGATTGAAGTATATGCATAAAAGTGTGCCTCCGTGCAAAATTTCAAGTCTTCATGAATTCATTTGCTCATTTTTCAAAGCTCAATCTGTTTGCAGTTTGTGTTGTTTGACAAGTCCCTGTTTTAGCTGCTAGTCGAAGCCCTTTTTTGCATAAGTGTAAAAGTTGCCTCAGTGAGTTTCATGTCAGAATGTTTGTTCTGGGCTATTTTTGGTATAAATGACGAGCTATGCTTCAAATTTCAAGCTCCTACCAATCCGTTTGATCGGTTTTTAAAAGGGTTTCTTGAGCCATTTGTTTCAGTGATCCGTACTTTCATTGCTACATCAGTTAAAGTGGCTATTTTCATGAGCACACCATTTGCACCCAGTCATCCTTTTGGTCAAAATGAGCATTCAAAGATTTGATATGTACTTCAAGGTACCTATGCCTCAAATTTGAGGGTCTACAGAGATCATTTGATATTTTTAAGAAAGGCATCATGAGTTGCCTGAGCATTGACTTAATCAGGTCCGTAGTGTCGACAAAGCTAGTTGGTCATCTTTGACCATTAATATCTCTTCACTCAAGATTCATCTTGAAAAATCACTTGGTAGAGTTCATGTTTGTATATCAGAGTACACGCCTGTCGGTTTGCAAGGTCCAGAAAGGTGTTTTGACCGGTTTGAAAATTACGTCTTCGCGATTAAATGCAAAAATGTGGCACAAGTGCCTGAAAGTTGCAAAACTTAGTTTGATGATCCAAAAATGGTGCCGATCGATTCTAGAGGTATCTTTAAGGTTTGTGAGGCATTTCTAAGGTCAGTTGCATGAAAAAAAAAAAATTAGCCAGAGCCACTTTTGGGCCTGACCTGGCTCATGCCTGTGCACTAATTTTATGGTGAAGTGGTTTTAAAATAACATGGTGCACTCAAAATAAAATAAATGGAATGGATTTCAATGCTTTTACAATGGGGATCTGAAAGTAATAGTTTCTCACAATCATTTACTTGGCGAATTTATCCTAAGTTGAATTGTGCATGTGCGGTATGAGGTGCCAGATGTAAGAGTTTTAAATAAATGGAATTTGTTAAAAGGGCATGGAAGTTTCCAAGCAAGTGTGATTGCTAGGTGTAAAGTAAATTCCATAATCATGGCCAAATCCTCCCATGTGAGTTGAAGACCATAGAAAGTCTCAAGCAAATTCAAGTGGTGGAGGGCGATGTTTTTAAATAACTTTTAGCAATTTGCAATTGGCATAATGAAATGTCTTTCCTTTTGTTGTCTGCATTGTGTTTGGGCTGAAGAGCCATTTGAAACTGAAGCAATACTTCAGCAAATAAAACTCCAATGCCAAATTCCCCCCTCTGTTGTGGAGTTTGGAGGCTATTTTAACTTTGAAGCAAACACATTTGGAAGTGTTGGAGAGGACAGAAGTTTATGCAAATGCAAACAGAAGGTGTAGATCCTCCTCCCTCACATGGCAGATTGGGTGTTAAACAACAACAGTATAAACTCCAGCCAATGCAACAACATTATAATCCTTCAAGCAATGTAATGGGTAGGTTCCCAGTTAAGTTCCCCCTCACGTGCCTCACCATCCTAGGTAGCAGCCAACACAAAAAAATCAAGTTAAGCAAATGCAGATTGGCAATCCTCTCCTCTCTGACGTGAGCTTTTGTGAGGTGGGTAGGCTAGAGAAGGAAGTTTATTGGGCAATAAATTTTTCAGATTAATGCAATTAACAACCATTTTCCCCCTTCTGCGTGGAGTTTGGAGAGCTTATGAAACTACAAACAAATGCTTTTGGCAAGCATAAAGCCCAGCTAGTATCCTCCTTAGACCATGTTTTAGCAAGAAAGGTATTGAAATCTTGAAGAAAATGTCATTGGCAATTGTTTTTTATTAAGAAAAAATAGGTTTTAAGGGACCCAAAACCCACTTACAATATGAAAGATGAGCATGAAAGAAACAAGACAAAACAATTGCAAAAGACCAGCACAAAAACCAAAATCTAGGACAAAAAGACAGCAAGGAGCCAACAAGAAATTGGCATCCAAAACCCAGCATTACATATCAATTGAACACTTTTATAGACTCCTCAACATTCTGAACCAATAGCATCATCACTTTGGCCGCTTCCCTCAGATCATTGCTCTCCTGTTTCAGTTGGATGTCTTTTGTTTTGGTCTCCATCTCAGTGGTGTTCTACCTAGTCCTTCGCCTGTAAATTTGATAGGTGGAGCTGGAGGTCGGTGCATCTTCAATGATTACCAAGTTCTTATCCTAATTTTTCCTCTTTAAGTGATCCACCAAGGCATTCATATTCTGTGACGAAACTTATAGGAGATCAAGCCTGTGGTTCATGAAACTTTTTCAGAGCCTTCTCAGTACGAGCAACCCAGGTATTGATATTGTCTTTATCCTCCTCAGCCCATTCTTTCACAATTCTGATAACATCCTCCAGATGTTTCAAATCCCCTTTAATCATATCTTTTTCCAGCTAGTCCTCCATCTCGATTTCCTCCTCAGCTTCACTGGTTTCTGTCTCCTCATTCTTTTTCCTTGAATTTGTTTCCTTAATCAAATTGTTTATCCTATTTTCCAAAACCCTCTGTTTGCTCTGAAAGCTAGTAATGTTGTCAATAACCCATTTCTAGAAGTTGAAGGATTCCAAAGTACAGTTACGGGCAATATTCAAAATAGTATTCATTGAATCCCTACCCTGCTTAGTGCCCACAGAAATAGGGTTGTCATCCTGCCTGGAATTCAGGGCGACATTCCTGCTATCCGAGCCCATAGGGTTGGAGTAAGGGTTTTCAGAGTTACCCCCTTCTTCCTCTTCACCAACCTTCTCATCCTTCTCACTCTCCATTTTTGTCTCACTATCCTTTCCCTTTTCCTCTTCCAAATCACAGTGCACCTCCATTTCCACATTATCTGTTTCAGCTCTCCATTTTTTATGGGTAGGGGCATTGAGCTGATCCTCATCATAATTAGAATCTTTACAGCTCTCAAAAATATATGCATTAGTGACCAAGGGATCATCTTTGCTAGCCCTAGCTTTCTCCTTTAGGTATTCATAAATGAGCAATATGAGCCCCTGATGGGCTATAGGGTAAGGATTAGGCTTTTTAGCATGATCAACCAGACTCTCATTCAAAGAGGACGCTAAGTAATAAGGCAGGGAGATTTTAACCCCATGATGGAAGTGATTAAGGATTGAAAAATGATGTCATTGGCATCCATTAAAACTCAGAAAATCTTCAGAAAATGCAGTCCCAGGCAAAGGACATTTATCCCACATTTGTTGGGGAAGAGAAATATGCGATGTTTAAAAGTAAATCTCCGCCCAAGTATAATGTCAAAGCTCAAAATCTTTTGACGGATGGTGTCGGTTGGGCACCCAGGCGGACCCCACGTGTGCGGGCGCGTTTCCTGAGCCAACCAAGAAGGCCAAGTGGCGACCAGGTGGACCCCATGCAGGCACGGATCCTGAGCTAGGTGAGTTTTGTAGAGAACAAACAGGTTAAAGATCAAGCAGGTTCAGAAAACCAAGGTTAAAGATCGCGCATCTTGCAGAGGATCCGACGGCCAGCGTGATTTCATGATCGGAAGATGCACGCCCGTTAGCCATCACAAAATAGCGAAAGATGAGATGGCATATAGGTGGCATGTCCAGGTGGAGGTCCAGCTCGCAGTAGTCCGGTGGTGGTGATGAGGCAGACAAGTGGTGGAAAGATGATGTGTCAGCCCAGGTGGCGCCCAGTGGACCCCATCAACGAATCACAAGTTGCCGCGTGGCAGGGCGTCAGGAGCAAAAAATTGGTAAAAATCAAAGTTAAATATATAGTTGAAACTATAGGAGAAATTCGAAAAAATTAAATGATGAAGGCATAAAAAGGATTAATTCGCCCAGAGGCTCAGTTTTGCCCAAAATATCAAGTATTATATATCACCGGAAAGCTCTCGAGATAAGGAATCAAATAATGCAGTTAATTTTAATAGATTTGGGATATTTTGAGAGAAGTTTCCATGGGAAAAAGAAAGGAAAATGAAATTCAGTTAGAAGAAAAGACACTTGGCAATTTCGGTTGCAGACCTAATCTTTTCCCTCTTCTTCTTTGTCTCTATTCTTCTCATTTTGAAGAGATCACAAGATTTTTGTAAGAAAACTCTGGCAAAATATATTTAGGGCCTTTTTTCTGTTTTTGAAGGATCATTCTGAGTTATGTAAATATTTTGAAGAAGGATATCAATACATAGATCACAACATTTTGAGGCTAGATTCCTATTGTCTTCTTGTATGTATGATTGATTTACTAGTTCAGTTAGATAATCAAGGATTGTTTGATTGAATGAGTTGCAAGACAATTTTACAGAGATGTTTTAGGTTTTTCTCTCAAGGAGGGGGATTAAATATACTTAAGATCTTTCTGGTAGTAAATCAGTAATTCTGCTTGAATCTAATAACTGGGTTTAGCATAAAGGTAAAATTTATATATGTCAAGAATATATAAATTTGGTGAAGTCAGAATGATGAAATGTATGTGGATTTCCTATTTAGAATTCTTATTTAGTCTTAGGTGACTCTAAAGCCCAGGATAAGGCACTAGTATAGTTTGCTAGGTTCTATAAGCTTCTTAGAGATCAATAAAAATGATTACAAGCCTTTCTTTTATGTTCAGATTATGTTCTAGGTGATAAGGTTTGCCAAAGTTGACTCTGTTTTTCTGCAAGTCTTCAATCGCAGTTGTGAAAAGTAATCACAAAGGGTAAACCCACCTAAGCTAATTGAAAGCTTGAAGTGTAGAAGATTTTGGTATAAACTTTGTTATATGTTGTCTTTTGTTTCTGTTTCCTGTTGTTTCTCTCCATAAGCGATAGAGATTTAAGATTCGAGTAGGGAAAACAAAGCAATCAGAATTTGAGAACAACAAAAATGGCGACTCTGCTGGGGAGGTGTTGTAATAACTCATGTTGAATTGAATCCCAGAGTTGTGCCTATCCAATTTGAGGAAAGAGTCATAAAAGTTATAAAACTGAAACCATTTTCAGATCTGCAGTTATTTGCCTGGTAGTGTTGTGTGCCAATTGTTGAAAATCTGTTATCCTTTTAACTTTTTGTGAGTCCAGATATGTTCATGTTCTACAAATGATTTTATAAATTCTCATAGCAGTGAGTGGTGACTCTGAAACATCTTTGCATCAGTGTGCATTATTGTAAAAAATTTAAAAGATTTGGTGAACTTTCATCAAAGATTTAGCAGCTGCTTGGGGTTTTATGATTATAGATCCCAAAGAATTTATTGAAGATATTTTCCTCCGTGAAGGAGGTGGCGACTCTGTATGAAGATAAATGTGTAATGTTAGAAGATCTCAGAAAGATCTTACCAAATATCAGAGTAGTAGCAGCAAAATTATTTTAGCAGGTATTCCTCATTGTTGAGGTAATTATTTGTTCCTTATTAGGTGAAAATGTCACCATAGAAAGGAAAATAAATTCATACTTCACATATTTCCTATTTTGAAAACTTTCAGTTAAGGCACGCATGAAGTATTTTGAGTAATAGGGAAGGCATACTCTAGTTGCAATAATTTCTATTGGTTGAAAATAGTGAATGTATTTAAGCAAGATTGCAGCTAGTAATGGATTGTTGTAGAATTTTCTCTATTAAAGGTTATGTGCCATTCTGTTTTGATGGCATACCTGGTTACCCGAATCAGATTCCAAGTGACATTAGGAAGCATTTACCATTGTTTAATGGGGACCAGTTACAATCAGCAAGAATGTATGTGCAAAACTTTGTTGATTTTATGAATGACTATGAAATCTGTCATGAGGATGTTTGCATGAAGTTGTTTGTGTAGAGCTTGAAAGGGGATGCCAGGATTTGGTTCTCGTTTTTGTAGGAAGATTCTATTCCCTCATGGGAAGAATTAGTTGCCTCTTTTCTTGAGCAATTCGCTAAGAGAATAAATTTTAATGATGCAGTAAGGAAGTTGATGGAGATCAGAATTGAGGAAGGTGAGTTAGTGCCGACCTTCAATGTCAGATTTTCGAAAGCACTGGCCGAGATCCCACAAGGGTATAAACTAAATGATGAAATGTCTTTAGTGATTTATTTGGATGCCTTTGGAAGTAAGATGGGTTACAGGTTGAGGGATAAAGAGCCAAAGACATTACATCAGGCATTTGTGACAGCCATGGACATAGAGAAAAATTTAAAATATGGTATTCCTAAAAGACTTGTATCTATTGATGTCTACTGTCATAGTGTTTGTAATGCTACAACTAAGTGTGAAGTGAGAAGTAATGTTTAGAGTTTTGGTGTTCATACTTGTGCTGGCAACCACGATAATTTAGTTCCCTATGAAAATCAGAGTTGTTTGGTGCAAACAATGATTGATCCTCACTTAGATATTGATAATGTCAATTGTGTTGAAGATGAAGTAAGAGTAATTTCAGATTTCACTTCTTACAATCATGTGGATGATCTTTCTAATTCGAAAGTTGTGCACAAAGTTAATTCAAAAAATCTCAATGGTACACATGATTGCAATGAAAATATAGAACACATTGATGAATAATTTTTTAAAGAATGTCACATGGAACAACCAAGTGCAATGCAATTCCAGAAGATTGCAGAACCTAGAAAAGCTCTTGAAGTTGTGGATAAGAAAGTTCAAATGTTGGAGAGCCTTAGAGTTATTAATGAAGACCTTCAGCAATATGGTGAAGAGGATTCTTCAGAAAAGGACTGTGAACTAAATGCTTATACATTTGATGAACAATATGCTAATCTAACAGATGGTTTTATGATAGAAAATTTAAGTTAACATGCTAGATATTCATCAGATAAAGTAAATGGTAGTGATATTCTTTTTTGTTCTTTGACTGATGATGAGTGTTCTATTGGTAAAAAAAATCAATTGTGGCAAGATAAGTATGACTATCTTGATTCTCAAAATGATGGTCATAGGATGAAATTTTGTGGTTGTGAAACATGGAACACTAAGGATAGTTCCAACCTAGTTTCAATTTCTTCTTTGTCTGATGAAGATGATTATGATGATAGGGCGGATGGTATCTTTAGCAATTTTTCTAATGTTTTATTCAATGTTGATATAGATATGGACCAACCACTTCATTGTCATAATGTTCATAAGGGGATTATTCATTTGGTTGCTAACCCTTTGTATGAAGAAATAATTGATCAGTCAGATGTTGTAAATGATGAACCAGTCCATGATGCTGATACCATTCCATGCAGTAGTGACATGTGTCAGGATGGAGATTTTTGTAATGGGTTGCTTGCTAGTGTGTTTGAACCTCATCTTAAATGTTTTCATGCGAAGATGAGTGAATGTGCAAATCTTACTTCATATTATATGCTTGAGTCAGAGGTATGTTCATTTTTTCAAGAGTGGGATGTTAAAGATGCTGATTTATTTCACTTAGTAGATGATGAAAAGAATGGATACGTTTCAGTGGTTGATCATGAAAGTAAGGTTCAAAATTGTGTTCATGATGAGTATGCATATAATGTTGATTGGAAAATCATGCTGAAATATGTGTGTCATAATAGAAACATTTCTTTGATGATCAATGTTTGCTTCGGATTGTTTACATTATTAAGTGATGAGAATCAGATTTTTGATAAGGGAAAGAGTTGGTTTCAACTTTAATGGTTGGAAGCCATTTTATAAATAAGTTGTATTTTTGTACAGTTGCTTTGCTTCAGTTGTGTGGTTTTCAATAAAGTGCCCTGTTGTTTGGGTAGAATAGGAGCCCTTTGTATTTGAGAAGAGAAGAGAAAAGAAGTGATCCGTTTTTATTTGGTCTGCTCTACCATAGATTCTGAATTCTTGTGTTGATCTTGCAATCAACCATCCCCAGTCAGAGCCACTGTTGGGACTCATTAAATTTGAGTCAAGTTTAGAGGCCCATTTCAAAAAAATTCTCTGCATTTCCAAATGATCATAAAATGAGTCAGTTTGAATGGCCTAGTTAGAGAGAGGGTAAAATGGAGCCAGTTGATTTTCAAGGGGTAAGGCTTTGGAAACTTCTTGTACACCTTTTATTTGGCCTATGCAGTGTGTTGCAACTTTTAGTTTTCAGTTTGGATCAGTTTATCAGGTACCCATTTCAAGGGGTGAGCTGAAAGTGCATTTTAGGTGCAAATGCAGCTTTTACCAAGTAGCCTACTTTGAGTGCTTATATCTTTTGCCTTGTTGATAGTCATGGTGAAATTAAAAATAGATTGAATTCTATGCTTAAAAGTGTGCCTCTGTGCAAAATTTCATGTCTTCATGAATTCATTTGCCCAGTTTTCAAAGCTCAATCAGTTTGCAGTTTGTGTTGTTTGACAAGTCCCTGTTTCAACTGCTAGTCGGAGCCCTTTTTTGCACAAGTGTAAATGTTGCCTCAGTGAGTGTCATGTCAGAATGTTTGTTCTGAGCTATTTTTTGTATAAATGACGAGCTATGTTTCAAATTTCAAGATCCTGCCAATCTATTTGATTGGTTTTCAAAAGGGTTTCTTGAGCCATCTGTTTCAGTGATCTGTACTTTCATTACTACATCAGTTAAAGTGTCTATTTTCATCAGCGCACCATTTGCACCCAGTCATCCTTTTGGTCGAACTGAGCATTCAAAGATTTGATATGTACTTCAAGGTACGTATGCCTCAAATTTGAGGGTCTACGGAGATCGTTTGATATTTTTAAGAAAGGCATCATGAGTTACCTGAGCATTGATTTCATCAGGTCCGCAGTGTCGACAAAGCTAGTTGGTCATCTTTGACCATTAATATCTCTTCACTCAGGATTCATCTTGAAAAACTACTTGGTAGAGTTCATGTTTGTATATCAGAGTACACACCTATCAGTTTGCAAGGTCCAAAAAAGTGGTTTGACTGGTTTGAAAATTACGTCTTCGCGATTAAATGCGAAAATGTGGCGCAAGTGCCTAAAAGTTGCAAAACTCAGTTTGATGATCCAAAAATGGTGTCGATTGATTCCAGAGGTATGTTTAAGGTTTGTGAGGCATTTCTAAGGTCATTTGCATGAAAATAAATTTTTTTATAGCCGGACCCACTTTTGGGCCCGACCTAGCTCATGCCCGTGCACTAATTTTATGGTGAAGTGGTTTTAAAATAACATGGTGGACTCATAACATAATAAATGGAATGGATTTCAATTGTTTTACAATGGGGTTCTGAAAGTAATAGTTGCTCACAATCATTTACTTGACGAATTTATCCTAAGTTGAATTATGCTTGTGCGGTGTGAGGTTCCAGATGCAAGAGTTTTAAATAAATGGAATTTGTTAAAAGGGCATGGAAGTTTCAAAGCAATTGTGATTTCCAAGTGTAAATTAAATTCCATAACCATGGTCAAATCCTCCCACGCGAGTTGAAGACCATAGAAAGTCTCAGGCAAATTCAAGTGGTGGAGGGCGATGTTTTTAAATAACTTTCAGCAATTTGCAATTGGCATAATGAAATGTCTTTCCTTCAGCAATACTTCAGCAAATAAAAATCCAATGCCAAATTCCCCCCTCTACTGTGGAGTTTGGAGGCTATTTTAACTTTCAATAAAACACATTTGGAAGTGTTGGAGAGGACAGAAGGTGCAGATCCTCCTAGCTCACGTGACAGATTGGGCATTAAACAGCAGTAGTATAAACTCTAGCCAATGCAATAGCATTATAATCCTTCAAGCAATGTAATCGGCAAGTTCCCAGTCAAGTTCCACCTCACGTGCCTCCCCATCCCAAGTAGCAGCCAACATAGAAAAATCAAGTTAAGAAAATGCAGATTGGCAATCCTCTCCTCCCTGCCGTGAGCTTTTGTGAGGTGGGTAGGTTAGAGAAGGAAGTTTACTGGGCAATTAAATTTTCAGAGTAATGCAATTAACAGCCATTTTCCCCCATCTGCGTGTAGTTTGGAGAGCTTATGAAACTCCAAACAAATGCTTTTGTCAAGCATAAAGCCCAACCAGTATCCTCCTTAGACCACGTTTTAGCAAGAAAGGTATTGAAATCTTGAGGAAAATGTCATTGGCAGTTGTTGGCATCCATTAAAACTCATAAAATCTTTTGAAAATGCAGTCCCAGGCAAAGGACATTTATCCCACATTTGTTGGGGAAGAGAAATATGTGATGTTTAAAAGTAAATCTCCACCCAAGTATAATGTCAAAGCTCAAAGGCTTTTGACGGATGGTGCCGGTTGGGTACCCAAGCGGACCCCACGCGTGTGGGTGCATTTCTCAAGGTGACCAAGGAAGCCAAGTGGCGACCAGGTGGACTGCACACATGCATGGATCCCAAGGTACGCGAGTTTTGCAGAGAATGAACGGGTTAAAGATCAAGCAGGTTCGAAGAAGATCTACGGTGCGCGTTGATTTGCGGGGTGAAGATGCTCAAGAGTTAAGCTTCGCGAAATGGAAAAAAGCACATGCAAAAAACCAAGGTTAAAGATGGCGCATCTTGCAGAGGATCCGATGGCCGATGTGATTTCATGACCCGAAGATGCACGCCAGTTAGCCATCATTAAATGGCGAAAGATGACATGGAGTACAGGTGGTAGCTCCAGGTGGAGGTCCAGCTCGCAGGTCTCATCCAGTGGCAATGATGTGGCCGCTGAGGTGGAGATGACATGGTGACAAGTGGCAGTTTGGTGGTGGTGATGAGGAAGACAAGTGGTGGAAAGATGATGTGTCATCCCAGGTGGTGCCCAGTGGACCCCATCAACGAATCACAAGCTACCACGTGGCAGGGCATCAAGAGCCAAAAATTGGTAAAAATCAAAGTTAAATATATAGTTGAAACTGTATACACCTAAAAATGGTTTGAAGATAATTAATTAAATAAGAAATTATTTAATTAATCCCCCTCCCGAATTTAATTGAATTCACTAAGCAATTTGATTAAATCTCTCTTTTATCTACTTATTAATAAATCTAAGGATTTATTAAATAGGTTCATTTCATTTCACCCCTTTAAATTAATTAATTCCCCCCATCAAATTCATTTCTTCTAAATCTCCTAATTAATTAAAACAAATCGTTTATGATTTGTTGAGATTAATTATCCATTTTCCTAATATTTGAATTTCTAAATTCAAATTCTCCTAACTTCTACCACTCCTAAACCTAACCATTCCTAAAACTAACCCATTCTACCTACCACCAGGTCCCCTTTCATCCAACATCTTCTAGAACCTTTGTGACACTTGTCACTAAGTGTTCCCTTTCATTTTACCTCTTCTAGAAGCCTCTTGACACTTGTCACCATAGAGATGATAGATGTTCCCTCTAATCCAACTCTCTTTGCCAACCTTCTCCAATTTAACCATTGATATCTTTAGATCAATCTTGACCATTGATCCATGCCAACTCACCCCTAGCCTTGGAAAATCCTATAAATAGACCTCATTTTGGAGCTCAAAGGGTCCCAATTTCATATGATTTTTGCATATCATTTGATCCCATCTCATTCGTAGCTTAAGCATTGTTACTATAGGCATCTAGCTTCTAGTTTATCAGTTTTAGCAATGTTATCATGCTCGTTTTAGTTTAATTGCATCTTCATTCTAGTTCATTTTCTAGATCAATCATGAATTCATATAGCTTAATCATGCTATTCTTGCTAGATCATGCATTTTCAGCATTCAAATCCTCCATCTAAGTGTAGTCAAGTCACTGAATTTTGCATAATCCAATATGAGAGCATTTTTCATACTCGCATTTACTAGGAGGCAATAAGTCGATTAGCTATGGTTTTACATGTCTTTGATATAATCTACTAACCATTGCTTATAATGATTTATTGAGTGCATTGTGGTTGCAGGTACAAGTACAATTCACAGAGCACGACATTTTGGCACCCACTGTGGCGCCGAAATCATCATTTTTAGCCTCCCAAGCTTCCTCAAACTTCATCTCTGTCGGATCAGAATTAGATTGTTGCACGAGTTGTCTTTTTGGCTCGTACGAACTTCCTTTCAGTCTCGGATGACACCTCATCCTAACTCGTACGAGGTATAAATCTATGTCATACAAGTTTTTAGACTGTAAATTCTTTACTCATTTTAGCTCATTCCTATGTCGTACGAGTTAAATTTCACTGTCGTATGAGAGCTAATTCTGTGTCGTACGAATTTTTGGCTTCAAAATATTATGTCGTACAAGCTAGTTTTTATCTCTGTGTGAAATCTAAATATTTGTCGTTTTGTCTGATAAATCATTTCGTACGAGTTTTTGCGTCTATGATTTTTTGAAAAAACTACAAATTAGAAATTTCAAATTTGTCTATACGTCGGTAATTTGCATTTTTGAAGGCTTTCTGGTCATTTTTAGCCCCTGAGAGTGGGCTAAAAGCCATGTCCTTTGAAAATTGCATCTAGAACTCTTGGAGACCTTTCCAACGAGGTAAACGACTTGTAATTTCGAGTCTCGAGTAGCAAGTTATGCCTATTTGAAGTTAGACTAAAATTTCATATAATTTTTCTGAAAATTTCATAGTTTGGATCACTAATGCTAATCTTGTTATGTCTATGAGATGTTTGCAACCTAACTCTTTTCTTGCAGATACACTTGTCAAAGATATGATTGTCAAAGACAAATTCAAAACACAATCATGACTACTAATGGATCTATTTTGCAGGTTGCCTAAGGATTCAACAAAAAATTTGTGTATTCTTTAAGATTTTTAGGCACATTTCAATTTGGGCTTAAAGAAATGAACTGTCATGTCTTATGTGCTTGTGATGATAGGCGAGTATGCTCTCACCTTCCTTAGGTGATTAGAAAGCTAGACTCATCTTTTTGCTTTCAATATTGTGTATCTTTAGCGGACCTGTCATAGTGGGAAAA
Source organism: Cryptomeria japonica (assembly GCF_030272615.1). Classification (NCBI taxonomy): domain Eukaryota; kingdom Viridiplantae; phylum Streptophyta; class Pinopsida; order Cupressales; family Cupressaceae; genus Cryptomeria; species Cryptomeria japonica. The sequence continues at coordinate 355,503,130 of NC_081415.1, read as the reverse complement.
AGTAATCACCCTGTGAGAACGACCCAAGTGAGTATAGCTAGACCTAAGCATTCCAACTCACTATAATAAATAGGTCTCGGATGATTAAAGTCTCAGAGGATGAGATTATTTGAGTCTTCTCTTTGAGATCTCTCATATTCAGCATTTTGTAGGGCCTCGCGGTCTCAATCACGTTTACGTGACTACAACTTGTTTCGATACCTTGTTGGGCTATAGGCCTCAATCATGCTTGCGTGACTTCAAGGGGTAATTTCAAACAAAATTCCTGACTACAAACTATAAAAATAGAAGCTACCCAATTCACCTCCGAAAGGGTGATAATCTTTGTGCAAGAGAGATAGTAACTCTCCCAAGACACTTGCCATATCATGCCCACATTAGCATTTGGAGTCGGATAATACGGCGTTGAGAATCCATTGTGTGAGACTCAGCGGCCATATTCTGATTAGCTATTGGGTGTGTACCTAATTTAGCAAGCAAAGGTTTTCATTCTCAGCCAACTTCCTTAGGGCTTAGCTTGATTGAGAGTCATGTATCCCATCATGTGTTTTCTGTGTATTCATCCCTAAAATTGAAAAATCAGACACTTAAAACTGGAAAACCAAAGTAAAACATCAAAATTCAATGATCGAAACTCAAACAAACAAACACTTTTTATCACTGTTCAAATACATGTCATACGAGTCAAGATATTCTATCGTATTGCTTGATCTTCTATCGTACGAGTCAAGGTGCTATGTCATACGAAAAACTATTGTTCACATGAAGTCACTAGTCTGTCCTTTTGTCTTGTATCTCTTGTCATCCTATGCTGCATAATTTGTCATACGAAACTCTACATTTGTTACTCCAGAACTGTGTCTTACATGCCTGGTTTCAGCTTTGTCATTTCTGCTTGATCAATTTGCAGTAAGCATAAACACCTATTATCTGTCAATCTGTGCTTAAATTGTCTGCTTGGTTTGCTTGGTCAAGTTATCACTCGTCAAAATCAGACTCTAGAACATAAACACCTCAAGATTTTCAAAGTGCTTACCCCCAACAAGTTCAAAATCTAAACATCTCAAAGTGCATTATCACCCTCTTTGATAAACTGATCACTCAAACATAGTTTCTCATTAGGATCAATCATTCTTTATCACAAAACTGAAATGTTTGGTCAGGATAACTTTGTCCCACATCATAGGATAGATCGTTCCTACTGGACTTGGTTCTTATCAAATCATCACCATTTCACTCCTAAACTGAAGATTGAAAAACTTGCAAACCTTTAAACACTTGAATCCTCTTTTAGTGTCATATCACTCTATGGCCTTGAAATTGACTATTGATCACTTACCAAAATAACCTTTAAACAATCAAACCCTAGCACAATATCAAACACAATGCCCATTTTAACAAGAGAGCAGAGACATAAGATCGCTAAAACATTTGAAATAGCTGAAGCTCATATCGACATGACATACCAAAGCAAAACACAAGAAGAACACACAACAAACCAACATATCAGAGAAATCAAACAAGGTCAAAATCAAAATCCAACTATGTTAAAACCTCACAAGGATTCAAACACATATCCAAAGAAAGGTGGCTCTTTTATGCACCTCTTAAAGAGATCCCTAAAGGATTTAGCTAAAGAAGATCAAAATTGTGCACCCATGTCTAACAATGATCCATCCATCCATAAGCAATTTGACGCTCCAAAGGCATCTATTCCTACACCTCCTGAAAGCTTGCAAGAACCTTCCATAGCATCCTTGCCAAATAATGCATCCAAAGCTAAAGTTTCACAAGCGATATCCATAATTGCCATCAAACCTATTTGAGAGGATCCTATTCAAAGCTCATCTCCTTCATATCCAAGCATTAATTCATTGCAAAATCCCCATAACACTTCCTTGCAAATTGAAGTCCTTATTCATAGAACGCTTGTTAAACGTGTCCTGATAGATGGGGGAGCTGGTTTGAATATTTTCTCTATGTCTCTTGTCCGTGCTCTAGGCTATTCAGAAGATGCAATTGATCCCCATAAAAAGATCAAAATCAAAGCACATAATGAAGAATCTAACATTCATCTAAAGGAATGGTGATATTACCCATCACAGTAGGACCCTTGCAAAAAGATACAACATGCCAAGTTCTAGATGTGGACCTACCCTACAACATACTCTTGGGGAGACCATGGATATAGGATATACAGGCTATTCCATCAACATATGATCAGTGCTTAAAATTTCCATACAATGGACAAGAAATCACAATATACACAGCATCAAATTCAATGCAGTGTTGTAGTAATCTGAAATCAGCTCAAGAGATCACAATTTCACATAACAAAGAGGTAGCATATTCAAGCACACAATCCAAAGAACAATCATTTGCATCAATCTTGTCAAACATTGAAGAACAAATGCAGCTAAAAGATCAAGAAGCCGGAGAATATTTTCTATCATGGAAAAACAAACAAGAGCAACTTCAAATTGAGAAGGATGAAGAAGTAGATATAGTAGATGATGTAGTTCACATGTATGCAAAACAAACGTTAGGAACTAGCCTACTTGAATCAGAATCACATGCGACTGACATGGAATTAACCGAGGACGATCATGATTTTCTTATATGAGGTCATTCTGACAAGAGTATCATTCTAGACATGGGAATACATATTGAAAGCTCTGTCATCTCTATCATGACCCCTAATATCTTTGACATGATTCAACACGAAGATCCTGTATCCTTAAGCTATCCTGAACCTATGGACTGGGAAAATGAAGGACATACTGCTATTGATACCTTACCTAATGACCATGCCATATCTTTATATCTTGATGAAATAAAACCCGCATCAACTTTCACCAGGGATTCCACTAGCGCATCTTCAAGTCAAATGGATGTCAAATCTCCTAGTTGCAAAAGTGAAAATCAAGAAAACAATATCAGGTCTAATGCTGAAAACCATTTACTGGCAACATTAGACCGTGAAAAAGTAAAAATAAAGGATGCATCTAACGGTGAAAACCTCCTCGAGGCACCCGAAGATGGGAGATTTGACACCTTACCAGAATACTATCAAGAGAAGTTATCTATCATAATAGCACCAACAAAGGCAGTTATCATTAGCACAACTAATCTACATCCAACAACTTCTCTATCAGAACTAGCAAGGTAAAAATACTTGAAACCATTCAAAAGGTGGCAAGTCAACTTTACCTGGTCATATACAGATGTTCCAAGGTTTAATCCATATCTTACAATACATCACCTGAATATCAGTCTAGGAGAAAGCATCAATAATGGAGCACATCATGGATCAGGAGCAAGCATCCATAAAAGAACACAACATGGATCAAGAGCAAGCATCAATAAAGGAACACAACATAAATAAGAAGTAGGCATTCTATTCATCAAAATGGATGTAGAATGGAATATAACACAACTTTAAGTCTTTGGAGACTCTCAGCTTGTCATTAATCAAATCAATAATGACTATCAAACCAAAGATGACAAACTCATGCCTTACAAAAAGATGGTGGATGATTTCAAGAAGTACTTTGTAGAAATAAATTTTGAATAGATTCCAAGAAATGATAACAAAGCAGTAGACGCCATGGCTACACTTTCTTCTCTATTACAGACACAGGAAAATCAAGAGCGCTATGAATTCCTGGTTGAAGAGTTGTTTCATCCCGCCTATAATTGTCCTGATTCCCAAACCATCTATCAACTTATTGGATACGATTCCTCCCGCTATGGCCAAACTTACACATACTTGAAAGATAATATCTTACCTCCTGACCTATCCAAGAACCAAAAGAGAAATTTTATTCGCCAATCCTCCCATTATACTCTCGTCGCGGATACCCTGTATAAACGAGGTCTAGACGGTACTCTCTTACGATGTCTTAAACAAGAAGAATCTAAGAAGGCCTTACATGAAGTCCATAATGGCATTTGTGGCACTCATTCAAGTGGTTTGACCCTTTCAAAGAAACTCATATGCTTGGGCTATTATTGGCCAACTATGGAACGAGATTCTTTTAAGATAGCAAGAACATGCAAACAATGTCAAATCCATGGGAATTTGATCCATGCACCAGCACAAGAACTACATGCTTTAGCAACATCTTGGCCTTTTTGTCAATGGGGACTTGATCTAGTAGGAAAGATAAATCCTTCCTCATCTAATGGACACAAATTCATCCTCGTAGCTACTGAATATTTTACAAAATGGATTGAAGCGGTGCCTCTCATCAATATCACAGGAAAACAAATTGCTGCATTTATCTTGAATTATATCATCTGTCACTATGGAATACCAATGACTATTATCACTGATAATGGGCGACCATTCAAGAATAAAGATGTACATGAGTTATGTGAGAAGTTCAAAATCTAGCACATATTCTCCACACCATATTATCCACAAGGAAATGGGCAGGCATAAGCATCTAACAAAACTGTCCTGAAAATTCTTAAAAAGATAGTGAACGATGTTGGGAAAGATTGGCATATCCAACTAAATCCTGCTCTATGGGCCTATCACACCAGTATCCACACACCAACAGGTGCCACGCCTTTTTCTCTTGTATATGGATCAGAAGCCATATTGCCAATCAATGTAGAGATACCTTCTCTACGTGTATCACTAAAAGGTCTCATCCCAGATGAAGAACAAAGAATATCTATACTGCAAGAGTTAGAACTAATCCATGAACGTAGACACAATGCCTTTGATCATCTAAAGGTATATCAGCAAAGAATGTGCCAGAGCTATAATCATAAGGTCAAACCAAGAATCTTTCAAGTGGGAGAACTAGTGCTAAAGGAAAATCCACGCAACCAGGTAGATCGAGAAAAGAAAGGCAAATTTGAGCCAAACTGGTTAGGTCTGTTTGTGGTCACAATAGTATTTGGGTCAGGAGCATATCAGTTATCAACACAATACAGAGATCAGCTCGAAGAACCTATCAATAGCATGCACCTGAAAAAGTTCTATGTCTGAAAAATAAAATAAAATCAAAAACAGTGAAAAATCAGAAAAAAATCAAAAATAGTGAAAAATCAGAAAAAAATCAAAAACAATGAAAAATCAGAAAAATCCTAAAAAGTGAAAAAGCAGAAAATCCAAAAAAATCAAATATCAGAAAAAGTGCAATAAAAACAGGTGGTGAAAACCTGGCAAACAGGCACTATCTGTCTGCTAGCTCTTCCATCTATTAATTCATGCATTTTTTCGCTTGCATTCATTTTCCATCAGCGTTGATCATCATAAAGCCTTTATACATACACAAGCATCCCAGGTGGCTTCTTACCATGGTTTGGATCACTGGATATATCATAACAACTTTGTTTCTAGGCTTGGGGCAAAATCCTACACCTAGCTGGGGGCAAACTTTTGACCATTTTGAGCTTAATCAAACAAGTAGAACAACAGTTAGACAAATCTTATCAAGTGAAAACTGAGACACATCCAACGTTGAACACGAGATCAAACTATCAAATATCAAGCTATCATGAAGTCAATCTAAGCACATCACACGCTTTTTAGTGGATAATATCTTTTTGAATGATTGATTGTAACATGATTGTTCAACTTTTCTATATTGCTTTTCACTATCATGATTTCTGAGTGACTCCAGGATGTCATTGACTAGAGGAACAAGGAAGAAACATGATATTTTTCTTGTCTGCTGTCTGAAAATTAATCATTAATATGTGCAAATTGGTCTCGGGACATGATCATTGAAGTATCATTGAAGACATTTCCGATTTGCATATTGAAATGATTAATACTGCCTATTTTATGCAAACAACACTTAGGTCATCTCAGTTCAATTATACCTCGATGCTTATGTTAACTTGCTATATCAAAATCTAGGAAAATAGTGCTCAGTTCATCATGGTTTAATTATACCATCGATGTTTTCACTCACCTCCCACATTTCAAAAGCTCAATGATGACAAAAATGCAAAATAATCCAATGACTGGTCTGGTCGTAGCTTTGCATTCCATTACATTTCATTTGCATTCTAGCTTGCATTTCATTCTTGCATGGATCCCAAAAGCTCCTTTTATCCAAGGTTAAATCTATCGTAGGAATCATCAAAGTATCATCACAGGTGTATACGGAATCAGAATAACTCATATCTCTCTAGATATTGTCAACTCAGCAAAAATCTTATGCTATCTCCCTCAAATGCATCAACATCAGCATATCCAAAAATTTCTGCAACTTGATATCAACAAACTGTCAGTTCTTTATCTAATCAATCTTATCAAATGAAATCAATAAATCAAACCTAATCAATTCTATCACATCTTATATAGGATGAATCCTTCCTGAAACCAGATGATCTGATTCTGATTCATGTCTTATACAAAATGTATCCTTCCTGAAACCAGACGTGATCATCAATGTCTTATACAGGATGAATCCTTCCTAAAACCAGATGATCTGATTCTGATTCATGTCTTATACAGAATGTATCCTTCCTGAAACTAGACGTGATCATCAATGTCTTATACATGATGAATCCTTCCTAAAACCAGACATTATGATCATCCATGTCTTATATAGGATGAATCCTTCCTGAAACCAAACTGAATCTAATTAATCAAGATTTTTCAATCTTACCAATCTAGGCAATCAAGCTAATCAAAGAACTCGCAGTTTCATCAAACAATAGTTGCAAAAATCAAATCAAATCTATCGGGATATCAATCTCGCAAAAAGTCCAAAGATCAATTATCTCAATTGATCTCCCGAGGGGGCATCATTATATCGGGATTTAGCAATCAAGAGCTGGGGCATCCTATCAAATCAAAATCATCATCAAAATGAGATTATTCTTTGAATCAATCCGTCATCACACCTCTCTTCAAAGAGGGGCAAAATGTATACACCTAAAAATGGTCTGAAGATAATTAATTAAATAAGCAATTATTTAATTAATCCCCCTCCCCAATTTAATTGAATTCACTAAGCAATTTGATTAAATCTCTCTTTCATCTACTTATTAATAAATCTAAGGATTTATTAAATAGGTTCATTTCATTTCACCCCTTCAAATTAATTAATTCCCCCCATCAAATTCATTTCTTCTAAATCTCCTAATTAATTAAAACAAATCATTTATGAGTTGTTGAGATTAATTATCCATTTTCCTAATATTTGAATTTCTAAATTCAAATTCTCCTAACTTCTACCACTCCTAAACCTAACCATTCCTAAAACTAACCCATTCTACCTACCACCAGGTCCCCTTTCATCCAACATCTTCTAGAACCTTTGTGACACTTGTCACTAAGTGTTCCCTTTCATCCTACCTCTTCTAGAAGCCTCTTGACACTTGTCACCATAGAGATGACAGATGTTCCCTTTAATCCAACTCCCTTTTCCAACCTTCTCCAATTTAACCATTGATATCTTCAGATCAATCTTGACCATTGATCCATGCCAACTCACCCCTAGCCTTGGAAAATCCTATAAATAGACCTCATTTTGGAGCTCAAAGGGTCCCAATTTCATATGATTTTTGCATATCATTTGATCCCATCTCATTCGTAGCTTAAGCATTGTTACTATAGGCATCTAGCTTCTAGTTTATCAGTTTTAGCAATGTTATCATGCTCATTTTAGTTTAATTGCATCTTCATTCTAGTTCATTTTCTAGATCAATCATGAATTCATATAGCTTAATCATGTTATTCTTGCTAGATCATGCATTTTCAGCATTCAAATCCTCCATCTAAGTGTAGTCAAGTCACTGAATTTCGCATAATCCGATCTGAGAGCATTTTTCATACTCGCATTTACTAGGAGGCAATAAGTCGATTAGCTATGGTTTTACATGTCTTTGATTTAATCTACTAACCATTGCTTATAATGATTTATTGAGTGCATTGTGGTTGCAGGTACAAGTACAATTCATAGAGCACGATAGAAACTATAGGAGAAATTCAAAAAATTTAAATGATGAAGGTATAAAAAGAATTAATTCGCCCAGAGGCTCATTTTTGCCCAAAATATCAAGTATTATTTATCACTAGAAAAGCTCTCGGGATAAGGAATCAAATCATGCAATTAATGTTAACATATTTGGGATATTTTGAGAGTAGTTTCCATGGGAAAGAGAAAGGAAAATGAAATTCAATTAGAAGAAAAGACACTTGGCAATTTCGGTTGTAGACCTAATCTTTTCCCTCTTCTTCTTAGTCTCTATTCTTCTCATTTTGAAGAGATCACAAGATTTTTGTAAGAAAACTCTGGCAAAATATATTTAGGGCCTTTTTCTGGTTTTGAGGGATCATTCTGAGTTATGTAAAGATTTAGAAGAAGGATATCAATACACAGATCACAACATTTTGAGGCTAGATTCTTGTTGTCTTCTTGTATGTATGATTGATTTACTAGTTCAGTTAGATAATCTAAGATTGTTTGATTGAATGAGTTGCAAGACAATTTTACAGAGATGTTTTAGGTTTTTCTCTCAAGGAGGGGGATTAAATATACTTAAGATCTTTCTGGTAGTAAATCAATAATTCTGCTTGAATTTGATAATTGGGTTTAGCATAAAGGTAAAATTTATATATGTCAGGCATATATAAATTTGGTGAAGTCAAAATGATGAAATGTATGTAGATTGCCTATTTAGAATTCTTATTTAGTCTTAGGTGACTCTGAAGCCCGGGATAAAGGCACTGATATAGTTTACTAGGTTCTATAACCTTCTTGGAGATCAATAAAAATGATTACAAGCCTTTCTTTTATGTTCATATTATGTTCAAGGTGATAAGGTTTGCAGAAGTTGACTCTGTTTTTCTACAAGTCTTCAATCACACTTGTGAAAAGTAATCACAAAGGGTAAACCCACCTAAGCTAAGTGAAAGCATGATGTCAGGCCCAAACTTTTGGGCACGAACGGGATAATTTTTTTTTTTTAAAATAGCAACCTAATAACATTAAATTTGCTAAAACGAAATGCACTAACATGTTTTGTCTTAACTATATTCTGAGTTAACTCTAACCACTAACTCAAGTAAGCGAAAATAATTTAAAATTAAATTGCGGAATACTAAAATAATTATTTATTATCTCATCTATCTTAATCAATAAATTAACTTCGTCATAACTCACTAAAATTAATTGATGAAGAGAATATTAATCTCCAATAATCATTAATTGCTTTTAGGAACTAATTAAATTAGTCCTAGCACTTAGATGTATTAATGCCTAAATTTTATTTTAACAATAATTAAAATGTAGTTAACTAATTTGACTAAAGGGTCAATTAAATTCATAATGAAATTCATCCTATAAAGTTTAATCTCAAAACACTATATCTAGGTGGACTAAAAATATTCTCTATAGTCAAATAACTTGCCAACATAATAAATTTCCTAAATGATTAATTCCAATCTAATTTAAAATTTAAGACTTCATATTTAAATGTGTAGTTAACATATATAAAATATGAATGTTAAATAAACTAATTGAATTAAAGTCAAATTTATACATCCATAATTTTAAACTATATATATATATATATATATATATATATATATATATATATATATATATATATATATATATATATATATATATATATATATATATATATTGTGTGTGTGTGTGTGTGTATTTATAAATATATATATATGTGTGTGTGTGTGTATATATATATATATATAAAACACCTATATATTTATATGTGAGGATATTCCACCCCTTTTTTTTAAACATACATTATTTTCAAATTACCCATGAACCCTAATTTAAAATATTATAAATAGAACCCATTATCTTAACCTCCCTTTTATTTCTTTTAAAATATCAAGTTTACCCTAACCCCAACCGGGTTAGGGTTCCATGATTTTTTATTTTTTTGTGTTGCAGGGAGGAGGCCCGAAGGGAAGCAGCGGCCATGGAGGAGGATCGACAGAGGTTTTTTTGTTGCGGGAAGGGTTGCTAATGGCGGCGATGGTGGGTTCTCCCTGACCGCCACTATGTGTACACACAGCGGCAGCGGTGCCGGGTACCGCCTACTGTGTGTCCACACAGTGGGTTCGGCCCCCCCGAAACCCCCTTTTTTTTATATTTATTTATTTTTAAAAAAAATTGTTTTAAAAATAAATTAATATATATATATATGTTTATATATTTTAAATATAATTGTATATATTTTTTTTTTGTATATATATATATATATATAGATATATTTTAGATGCACAAGATTTCTAGGATGATTTTACCATGCCAATATATGTTATTATTTTAATCCTTTGAACAGATTAATTAAATTATTTAATTTTAGATCAATGTATTATTTTATTTTTTTCGATAACCTTGCTTCTTAAATCAGAGATAGACTAAATAATTTAGATTTATTTTCTGCAATAAATGATTGACAGAAATCCAATAAAATTAAACAACAACTATAGAATATGATATTATTTAAATTAACTAGACTATTTAACTCTCTAGATTTTATTTTTTGCAAATAAGTAAATGACATAATTCAATAAATTCAACAACAACTATATAAATGTGATATTATTTAAATTTATCCTTAGAGATATGCATAAGGAAATAAACTGATCCTTTACTTTTCAGAAATAATATGCAAAAAAACTTTTCATTTTCAAAACTAACATGCATACTATAATTTCAATAACTATAGGGAACTTAATCCAAGATAAACATATTTTTCTTTTTGCAACAAAATAATACTTTAACAAAATAAATGCATTTCTTTAGAGTACATTTAGAATACATTATAGTCATCAATACAAATGGGTGTGGTAACCGACTAGTCTCTCATTTCTATTAAATGAGGACTTTAATTAAAATAAATACATTTTCTTTTCAAAGTAATTACAACATATAGTTTCCCATTCACACTACTACAACTTAACATATAAAATATTCTATTTCCAATTCTTTTTCTGCAAACAAATAATTCCAGCAACTTCTACTTGTCCTTTTCTTTTCTTCCAACAACCTGCAAATAAATCATAGCCTATGACCATGGAGTGCTCACCTCCCAGCCTAGGCTTACTAGAAGCCACCCCCAAGCTTGGAGAACCAAGCCCTAGACAGGTTACAGACATGCAAACACAACAAGCAAGGGAAAAATCACATAACATTCACTTTCCCAACCAAGGCTACACTTCATCACAACATGTGATGATTTCACATGGGTGGTAGTGGACCAAGTACCCTGAGGAGACTGCAAGCATAGTAGAACACAATGCCACCTCATGGCAAACAAAGTTATTTCATAAGATCATTAACGCCACATTCCTTATGTCCCCCAAGGCATTCATGCCATACATTCTCCCCTTATGACCTCCAAATGCACAAACTAGGCCATGCAGCAAGGGTCAAAAATACACCCCTTGAGTTCGCTCTCATAAAGAGAGTCTCTCAATCGAGGGCTGTCAAACTTCTACCACCTGCAAGACCATTCTACTCTCCCAAGAGTAGATGGCCTTGGTTACTTCCAAAACACAAAAATGCATACAAGACAATAAAAGATGTCACAAAATAATTTTCACAATAGAAAATACAAGAAAACCATTTTTACACACAAACTAACTTTCCATCATAAACATGCAACATGAAAGAAACACAAGGAGAAGATAAACCAACTTTAAATCTGCCCAATGGTATACTAGAACTAATTTGAGGATGAGCAGCCCAAATCCACAAATCTTCCTTCCACACTTAGCCAAAATCTCGAATCCAAAAAAAAAACCCAAACTTTTCAAAATGCATAGTCTCCAAAAAATGGAGAGTGGGTGATTACCCACAAAATCTCTCATTCTTGCCTAAGAAGACCTCAGTGAGATTTCTCACAGGTTTCTAAAATTGAAAAAGGAAAAAGTAAGAAAAATATCAAAAAGGATCTCTCATCAATAGGGAAGGTTATCTAACCTAGATGGTACCTTCTAATTTTGAATTTTCGCACATCTTAGAAAATCCATTTTTTGGGATGACTAAACAGTCACATGGGAGTAGATACATGCCTAAAAACACTCCTAACCCATAGGTATACTTTATGGGCTTTAGGAGACACCTTTAAACTACCCCTAGGAGTCCATTTCACCCCTTATAAACCCATCTGAAGTTTATTTTCGGGTCAAACTTGAGTTGACCACTCTGAAGACTCTCTACCCAAGGAAATTTTAGAACCACATTCAAATGTTTGAAAAAGCTATAGTTAAACAACTCCCTTCAAGAGACAAGTCAAAATTCAAGACATAATCAATACATGTGTCAAGTGACACAATAAAATACATTACAAAATTACACATGGAAATTGTCTCTTGTTGGATTTAAATAAATCAATAATAAAATTTAACACACATGCATCATTCAATATTGCAAATAAAATACGATACATACAGGGTGTTGTCTCTCCAAATAGACAACTCCTGGCTTTATGAATGTACATAGGTCTAGGTTTGGTTCTCCATAATATTTCCATGGTCACATGGATAATTTCTTGCACATCTCAATTACACATTAGTACTTCCAGATAACCTCATATAATATTTAAACACATGAATAAGAATACATGTCAAAAACTCTGCATATAATTGATATTAAACAAAATCAATATATCTTGTATCAAAATAAATCCACATAAGCAATTATCATAATCCTCATAATTTTGATCCATACATAAAACATGCATCCTATTTCTATCATCATAGTAAAGTCCTACAATTCCAATAATGACATACATCATCACAAAGTAATCCTATTCTAGAATCATATAGAGTTCTATATCTATAATGCATAGAAATGAAGCATCAATATATATCAATGTTATCCAAATCATGAAATCATATAAGTTCCAAATCCATAATGTATAAAAATAAAGCATCCATAATAGTCTCAACATGAAAAATACTGAAATGCTAGGATGAGTCGGGGAAGGGCCTCACACCCTCCCCCTCGAGGCATGAACTTCCTCCTGGAGTTCATAAAAAAGATGGGGGTACTGTGATCTCATACATGATGCATCCTCCCATGAAGCCATAACCTCATCATAGCAATCCCACTGGACCCTAACCTGGTCCATCTCTCGACCTCGAAGGGCCAGCGTTCGGCATGCCAAAATGCAAATGGGCTCTAAAGCTAGCTGTCGTCCAACTCCACCTGCAAGGCATCCCAATCTAAAATATGAGACTCATCATAGATATACTTTCTCAAAACTGATACATGAAACACATCATGGATGCATGACAGGCTAGGTGGCAATGCTAAATGATAGGCAACTGGTCCTATCCTCTCAAGGATCTCAAATGGTCCTATAAAGTGAGGTGCAAGCTTAGAACCCTTTCCATAATGGATTGGACTCTTATGCAGTTGCACTCTCAAAAAGACTTTGTCTCCAACCAAGTAGCTACGATCTATCCTCTTTGCATCTGCATACTTCTTCTATCTATCCTGTGCC